>NC_133974.1:132878151-132918151 GCF_047716275.1 Strix uralensis
CAGGACATCTGGGGCTGCCAGATAATTCAGTTAATTTCTATTCCCTTGAACCTGGAGGTGTTAATTTGGAAGCACAACAGCAGAGTCTGAAGAATGCTAATACGTCATTTGAATGATTAATGCAATCAGGGGAATTGGGGGACCTTTGTTTACTCTTTAATTTTGACATGGCGCAGCAAGGATGAGAGCGGCTAATTTTCAGGGAAAAAAAAAAGTTAAGGGCAAGTTTGTTTCATTTTGGTCACACAACTTGCACGGGGAAGCGGGGGACTTGGAAGGACAGGGTCAGTTTGGTTCAAGCAATGGCTGCAGCCAGGAAAACTGATAAAATTGTTTGTGATCTGCTGAGCAGGGGCCTCATGGATGAGGATGCGCGGGGAAGCTGCAGGCTAGCACCAAGCTGGGGGAGAAATAAAAGTCCTCACATGGAAAAAAAGTCCATGGATTAAAATAGGTGATGCCATCTGAACTGCTTTTAACCAGATCTACTCTGCCTTGTGTTCCTGTTTGCTTTTGCTTTGGTTCTAACTGACTTTATGGAAACTCGGCTAAGAAAAAGCCTTTGCATCTGAATTCCTTAATTTTGTGTTTTCAGCCTTCATGAATTTAAAGGCGCACTTGTGTGTTTATGAGGTTGATCCTGCCTAGGAAAAGCCTGTGACAGCGATACCAATCTTTAAATAGCCCCTTTTCCCCTCCGACTACAGGCTATATGGTTATCCTTTTCAAAACAAAGGAGTTATTGTACAGATGGAAAGAGAATTGGCCCCCGAGTGCTGCACCAGTTCAGGAGAACGGGGAGGAGGGGAGTGTGTGATTATGCTATAATAGTAAACAAATGTTTTTGTATTTTACCTGTGCCATCTCCAAATAGACTTTGCTCAGATGTACCTGTTGGAAAGCCTGCAGAAGTCAGGTGTCTCCCTATTCAAGAGTTACACCCAGCACAGGAAGAGCCCTTCCCGAGGCCGGCCAAAGCCATGCCCTGGGTACCACTGAAGGCACTGGCCTGTTAAAACCGGATCACATCCAGAACCAGAGGGGTTTCTTAGGAAATAAAAGGGTCTGGTATTCAACTGGAGATGAATGGAGTGGCTCTGTTAATTCAAACGGTGCAAAGCAGCTCTGCTGAGTCTGCAAAAGAGGGAGTGGTTGAGCCCAAATGTACCTGTGCACGCCCATCCTACAGCAACCAGTATCCAGCCGTAGAGAGTTGATGGGAAAGAGTGTGGGTTTGGTTGGTGTTAGTTATTTTAGCTTTCCTCTTGGTTCATAGGAGGGAAGTTGCTCTTCAAAGGGTAGCATAGAATTGCAAAAAAAACCCCCCAAACCACAGATCTCAAACCAATCCCCCTATCTAAACTGAGCTTGGATAATAAGGAAGCATAAGGAAGGAGAAAACCTTTTGTAAAGAATTTGTCAACCTTGTAAAATAGGAATAAACAGGGTGTTTGGCATCACTTGCTGTGAGCTTCTGGGGATGGGGTCCAGCTCCAGTGGTCCTGGCCAGCTGCCCTGCAAGCCCACAGGAGCCATGGCAGTGGCTAAGGTATGGGGAGAGCAGACCCTGCTCCCTGTGCAGCTCTTCAAGTGCTGTGTGTTTTTCAGGGATGATGCCAAGTTCTGCGTGGTTGTTTTTTTTTTTTTTTTTTTCTTTTTTTTGGTGTTTCTGCATGCCTTCCTGCTGAGAGGTGGCTCTTTTGACATGTTGTTATAGTGATGGAAGGAGCATGGATACACATTCCTCCGCTCCGCGCGCGAGACATATGGGAGCCAGATTGTACCTGTCACAAGTTGCCAACCTGAATTTGTGGGGTATAAGGGGACACGTTCCCAAGGGAATTTCCACTTGACGTTCTTGATTGCTTTGGCTAATATTTGCTTTGTGACCTTTCCATTAGCAGATATGGCGTACGGTGTTCGGTGCCGCTCGAGGAATGGGTACGTCCGGCTCACACCAATGCTGCTTTAGGTTTGCTGATGAAAGTGCATAGGCAGCCCAACGTATTGGACCCATTTCAGGGGAAAATTTGATTCTCCAACTCAGTGGTAGATATTTAGTGTCATTTCAGGAGGTGTTTTTCACCTAAAGTGGCTGCTGGGACCACTCAGACGTGGAGAATCTGCAGCCAGAGTGTAGGGAAGAGATGGTTCAGGTTTCTTCAGTTATGCCATGTTCATCACAGGACCGTGCTGCTTTGCTGGGGCATACACGTCTGTTGGGATGTATATCTGCTAGGACATATATGTGCCAGGACATGCCATTCCAGCTTGACTTCCTTGGGGAAACGGGGCAAACTCTTGCCACTGACCTGTTTTTAAGGGGCTCCCTGTTGTGCGAGTGTGTGCCTGTTGTGCAGACTGTTAAGTCTGTCTGCTCCCGAGAAGGTTTTCATTTGAAAATTGATTTCAATTTTATTGGAATAATCAGTATTATTTTAGAAAATCAATATATCATCAACCTAAAGCAATTTGCAGGGTTTTTCAATTTACTGAATTTAAAAAAAAAAATCTTTGGGTTTTGTTCCGGATTAATAGAAGTGTTTTTAACTGTCAAAATTGCCAAATCTAAAAACAAAACCCATAACTCTGACCGTGGAAAGGGAAAGGCAGATCCTAGGCTGAAGGTCGGGAATTTCACCCCCTGCATAGGTGCCGTCTCCCATCGCTCCACGGCAAGCGAGATGGGAGCCTGGGCCCTATGCCTGCCCCTTGCAGATGTTCTTCTGTCCACGACGTAAAGACCCTGCGTAGCTGATGTTTATGGTAGGGTTGTTTCGGGGGGCGGGGTGTGCGGTCTGGAGATACGACACCTCAACTCATCCCACCTCCATCCCTGCCTGGCAGTGCTCTGCTGGTAGTCGTTCCCGAAATGCTGCTCCTGTCTGGGGTTGAACTTTTGGTTTTAGCTTGTGGGTAATAAGCTAAGGAAGTGTTATTTCTTGTGGATCCAGACTTTTTAGTCTGGATTTTACTTTTTCTAGATGATAGAGGGGGGAAAATTCATGTTGCTGTGTGAACTTAGCTGCTCCTGTAACTGTAAAGCCGGGACTATCTTTCTGAGCTAATGCTAAGTGCGTTGACTGGAAAGACCCCTATTGATTTCTTGGGCCAAGTTTTGGGGGAAAACCTTGGCCTGACAGAAAGGCCACACAAAGCAGGGGAGATGCTGGGATCTGAGTTCCCTCAGGCTGGTGTTACAGGTGGCTTCCAGTGCTGGCCAGCATGGGAGAGGGCAATGCCAGCGGTGGCAGGGAGCCCTGCACTGCTCCTGGCTGGATCTCGTGGGCTCCACTGTGCTGTTGGGCTCGTGGCACTGCCGAGTTGGGGTAAAAAATTAAAGCTTTCCAAACTGCACGACATTCATCTGGTGGTGATGGCTTTCTGGGATGCAGGAGGGACACCTGGGACCTTAATTATCTGTACGTGCAGCAGAAAGGGAATTGTCAAAGGAGATGCTGTAGTCTGGGAACTGGTAAGCCAAAAAGCTATCCCTAGGAGTGGCCTGTTATGGAAAAATTTTCCTTTTGGACCAATACTGCCAGCTCCACTGTGCTTTCTGCATGCAGGTGCTGTTTGTTGTTCAAGTCTTGACCTGTATCAGCAGAGTGGCCATGAAAAGACCCATGGCGTAGGACTTGGAGAGACCAGCTTGGGTCTGAACTTCTCAAAGTGTTTAAAAAATAAAAAAAGGGGGTGGGAGGGTGGTGAAAACCCACCCTGAATTGAAAAGCTCTGCTTGCATGTTTTGGTTTGTGAAGAGGCAGCAGAGGAAGGGAGTAGGCGAATGTGAATGAAGCTTTACCAAACCGGCCCCCACATGCATATTTCATACTATCGTTTATCAAAGTTTTATGAGCATCTGGTCTTGGCCCCAAAATCTTTTCAATTGAGGGATTTCTTTTTTTTTTTTATCTATCTGAGTTTGACTACAAGCAGAATCTGCTATAATTAATTTTTTTTTCCCTCCCTATCGATTTTACACAGGCTGGCTTTGCACAGGCAGTCCCGCACAGACCTGGGCTCCAGCCTGGCTCCACGTGCGGCACATAAACCACGTGTGACATGGAGTGGCTGTTCATGTATTTTATTTCCCAAGGGAGAATTTATTCAGGAGTGTCTCTGTTACTTAAAACCACTTTCTCGTCCTTTCAAAGCCAGAGCAAACAGCACAGGGCTCAGCAGCGTTGAACAGACTGGGGAGGGAAAGGGCAGGGACATGTGGGAACAGGCAAAAAGAGCCAGTTTTGTGTTATTTCTCCACAAAACGGGGCCGAGGAATGAAAGTGAGGACCTTGGGCAGGTTTAAGTTATGCAGCGCTCTGTTTTGTTGCCATATGTTACAGGAAGAAATCCTGGGGTTTGGGTTTTTGGTGGGTTTTTTTGTTGTTTTTTTTTGTTTTTTTTTTTTTTTTCATCCTACCACTGAGCAATCCCTCAAGACTTCCCTCGGCTCTCCAACCTCATCTCATCAACATTCATATGCATACTGCCACATTCATTCACGCACGTCTAAAGGAGAAACAGATATGTTTCACATTTCACAACATGGGGTTTTTTTTGTTTTTTAATCACAGACTGGCTTAGAAATACCAGGTACTTGGGTGTCAGTTCCCATCTTCTCCTGAGCAAACATCAGAGAGCCTGCAGCAAAATTTGTATGAATATTTGGATGAACTTCTGGACACAAGCTCCTACCTGTTGTTGAAGAAGGTCTTTTTATTTGTTGACAGATGATTTTTTTTTTTTTAGACTTGTGAAGAAATGATAGATTTGTTCGATGACTTCAGTGCAGTGGTAATTTTTGTCCATTCAGAAAAATCCTTATTCCTGGGGCACAATCCACGGCACAGTTCAATCTTATTTTCCTTGTGGGTAATTGCAAATAATGTCTGAAAGGGGTTTTTTTGTTTGTTAGGTGTTTTGGTTTGTTTTGTTTTAAAAAAGGAGGGGGTGAGTAGGTTCATTTTTGATTCATCTTTTCCTTTGGTATTTCTTAAATCTCCCTTCAGCTCCCACGTTATATTCAACCTTTAATTTCAAGATGCATTTGCAAAATTTCCACAGGACTGCAAGCCCCTGAGGTTTTGAAGCTATTGGAGAATTTGTAGGAAGGCTTTTTGGCACAGGTCTGAGGAAGCCAGACATCCTGAGATGTTACATGCAGATAGGGCTCACAAGTGAGATTATTTGCCAGGTGGGTTTGCTCAATTTAGGCAGACTTTATTCATAAATCTAGACAGCTTAACATTGAGTGACCATCTTATTTCACATTAATGCGGCTTCAAAACTATTTGCATTTTTAGTATTTTACTTAGGTTCCCAGGCCTGTTGGATTCAGGAAGCAATGGGTACGTTATTTAAAAACTATGAAGAGCAGCAACATTTTACAGCAGTGGGTCAATAGTCAGCCTAATATTGGAGCCCTGATGTTTGAGCCTAAGACTCTGAGCTACATTTTGTTTCTTGACTCTCCGTGATTTTACAAAATTTCCAGAGAATGTCAGATTTTATCTTCTATTTTTGTCTTTTAGCATGTTCAACAACCCGCTCCCTTCTGCACATATAGGTGGAAGTGACCTGGGTGGAGAGGGTGAAGGTCTCAGATGTTCTCTTAGACTTGTGCTGTAGCCCCTGCCAGCAGCTCTGAGACCACAGGCAGGTCAAGAGGGAAAAGCTAGTGTTTTTCCAGGAATATCTCCCTGGGCATCCCAGCCGTGCTGCTGATGGCTCATAGCCAAGGGCATTGAGAACCACTGTTAACTCTCACCTGATTTCAAACAGAGTGCTAAATACTTGGCCTTTCTTAAGATCCTGCTATAACACCCCAAATTTTAGGCTATTTTAGAAAGCCTAAGCCTAGTTAGAAATCCTAAGAGCACAGCTAAGTTTCCCAAGAAAGGGGTCTTGATTGTGGTTACATCAGAGGAAGCCCACTTGATTGCCTGTTTTTTATATGTGTTATTTAACATTATTCATTATATATTACATTGAAACCTGGCTTTTGCTGCCTCCTGACTTACATGTGTGCTGAGGATGTGCAGTGATTTGGTATTACCCTTTGCCCTGTGCGTTATATGGCAGCCCTCCCTCCTCCAGAAAAGGTGATGGATCCACAAAATCTCACCACTAAAATGCACAGGGGGTGGAGGGAAGGGAAGAAAAACAGAGTTTCCAACTAAAAATATCAGATGTTAAACATTCAGGTTGGCCAAATAGAAGATAAAAAATATTTTAAATATTTTCCAAGTATAATTGTTCCTGTATTTAGTCTGGGCTCTACTTTACTGAACAAAAGTAAAACCAAGTAAAGTAGATGAGAAGCATAAAAAGCTGGATTTAGAGCTTCTGTACTACAGGAGCCATGCACGGTTTTGTTTTTTACTGGCTCCAGCCCTTTTGTCTGAACATTTATATATTCCTTGTGCCTAGTAACTACAGCCAAACTGCATTGCGATTCCCTGAGTGCAGACAGACTAGAAAGTGAGCAAAGCTGGGAGAAGCAGGTATTCAAAATCTGTCCCTCCGTCCAGCCAGTACGTTCTGTGGGTTAGATCTTCTTGCCTTCAGGAACATCATAAAAAAGAAAGAGCTGACAAAATGGGCATTTAGAATGTATGGTGTTTCTATGAAAAAATACTTAGAAAAACTGTACAAAGGACTAAAACTCATGTTGAACAAAAAAGTGAATGGCCATCTCAGAAAATGCCCAATTTAAAATTTTGTTTTCATCCAGAATCAGCACTTTTTGTTCCAGAGAAATTATGCAAATTTGATTTTTTTTTTTTTTTTTTTTTCAAAAGCAGCATTTCATGCTGGCATTTTGATATTCCAACTGATTGACCCCAAATGCTGCTCAGGTGGACAGAGAGTTGTGCTGTATGGTGGCATTTGTAGTCTGGAGCAGAGAATACTCCTTGCAGCAAGCCAGGCCCTGCCATGGGAAAGGCACTGGGAACGCTGAACCATTCTGGGTCATTCTGACCATCTGCATGTTTCTGATGAAGTTTGAACAGGTCCAGAAGAAAATAACTCATTTCTGTTTCCTGGTAGGAATGTGAGTATTCCCAGAAAAAGCAGTACTTTCTCCTGGATAATTTAGGTTTTACAGAAACACTTTTTGGTGCTGGAAAAATTGGTCTCATTTAAAATTCCTTAGCGAGACCCATGATAGTATATGTAGCATTTTTTAAATGGTCCTATGGAAATCTCTTGCAGAAAAGTGATAAGGATAAGCTCTTCCTCTCCCTGTAAGGAAGAGTAATGCTGTCCTAAAAGTCTGGGCAGCACTAGGAGGACAAGCTCTCACTTGGTTTTCCTGTTAAAAAAAAATTCTTCCCTGTTTTATAGCCTGATTGCAACTCAATGAATGGAAAGATGAACATAAGGCTTTGATTCGGGCTCTTAAAGCCAATTATCCTTGATAATTTCACCTCTATTAAGCTCTATAGAAATCTTTTATGATCTCCTGGTGGGAGGGCAAGGTGTTGTCTTTAGGTTTTCACCTGACCTCCTTGCACCTGCCTGCAAGGACTATAGGACTGGACTTTTCTGCCCAAAGGATGATTAGGGGGATGTGCCTGTGAGAGCTGGAAAGACCCAGCTGGTTTGCTGAGTGTCTTTGAAACACTTTAGGTCTGAAGTCCAAAGTGAAGCTATAGACAGCACCCCATGGCCTTTCTGGAGTCAGAAGGGCTGGTGATGCCTCGTCCATGTTGCAGCAAAGACCCAAGATGGTTTTCAGTAAAAGTGTAACTGTTCCCAGAACAGTCACCGCCAAATTAAAAAATGTCTCTGTGTGGCATCAGGAAAAATATTACTTGAGGTTTTTTTAGCAAATTTTAGTTTTAAGAATATAATTCCTCAAGTCAAAATCGTTGCTGAAGTGGGTAATTCTTTACTGGGTTGTGGTTTGACTTCAATCTGTTCTTTTTCCATTCCTGTTGTGCAACCTTCCTGTAATTCCTAATTTGCTTTTCTAGACATTGTGATTTCTTGCTTAGAACAAGCAGCAACCCAAATAAGTTTTTGGTGCTTTTAGCATCTGTTGTTAGTAAAAAGCCCATACAGGGAGGAAAGGAAGATGCAACTGCCCTGTACATCCCCCAAAGCAGGTACATTTTGTTACAGTGCAGCGGCTTGCAACTGTTCAAAAGCTTTGAAAACCATTTGCAAGTCTGCTGGTGTCACTGGGTGTGTTGTCTTAAATTTTTCTGCCGTTCCATTTGTGTTGGTAAGCATGAAGAGCATGGGCATGGAGGACACCCTGGTAATTGCACTGAGTCGCTGTGGCTAAGTGCATGTGCCAAATTGCTGCATCGAGCTATCTGAGCTGCATTAAATGAACTTGCTTGGCTACCAGAACAATATTGGGAATTCCTGCCAGCTCTGCTCAGGCTTAATTTCTCTCTATTGCTATATGGCACCACCCACTATCAGGGAGATAGAGATGAGATAGTGTAAGCTCACAAAGCACAGTTATCCTTAAAAAGGTGCTTAAGGGAGTGTACAGACCTAGGATCCAAAGGTGAAAGCAACTCTTGCTATGATTGTTATGAATTTATCAAATTCAAGGCACCTTTAGGCTAACTGTGAATATCACAGATTGAATTATCCCATCCTAGATTAAGTTTAATGTTATATGTGGTCTAAAAAACGTCCTTTGTTATCCATGAGAATCTCCTAGTTGAGGTCAATGCAAACCTCCCGTATGCTCTGACATCCAAATTTAGGTCTGTGCTCTCATGTTCGATACTGAAATCAAAGGAGTAGTAGGAGGTTGATTATTTCCCATGGCTGAAGAGCAAAGTAAATGCATTAGCTTAATAATATTAGTTATAAGATGCAGAGATAAGAGAAAGGGGTGGGGAGCAGCAGTTCCCATCTGAGCCCTAATGGGGACTGTGGGAAAACTTCAGTGAGCAAACCTCAAACCAGGTGAAAGTCGTTACAGCTGAAACCCATTACAGGTCCCAACTTGGGCCAAGTTCATGGAAGTTTGCAAACCTCTTGATGAACCTGGCCTGAGTTCTAAGCGAGTCTGGCCTGAGTTAGGGAGTCAGGTGGAAGTGCTCTTGTTTGGGCTGAGTTATGCTGTCCATTTGAACTCAAGAGTCAATGTGAAATTTAGGATGTGATAACCCAACACAGAGCCAGAGAACAAAAGACGACCTCTATAGAGCTCTGTAAAAGCAGGAGATCACCTGATTCTCCCTGTCTCATTATTTTGTTGAATTTGACATATTTCTCAGCTACATTTAGAAGCACTCAGCCAATTCTCATTTACGCCATTTCTCAGAAATTCTTGTTTACACACTGTTTCCATCACGTTATTGGAGGGCAGATCTGTGTTAAATACCCAGAGTGTCAATGATATGAAAGCAAGATGAAATAAGTTTTCCAGGTTATATTATAACTTTTTCAGTGCAGGAAGAGTGTTTCTGCTGATTCAAGCCCAGCTGAAACAGCATTGTTCATGGCAGTAATATTCTTTTTAAGAGCAGTGAAGCTTAGTGGGACAACTTCTGTCCTGTCGCTGGGCACAATGAACGCGTGTCCTGTGGCGCTGCTTTCTCCTCTTTGGTGGCATCTATACCAACGTGCCTCTCCGGATGCATGCTTTCTGTGCAGCCCATCTTTTCCACTCAAATGCTGCCTCACAAATAAAAAGCTAGCAAGAAACATATATTACCCCTGGAGCTCGCATTCTTTTATTATCTGGGCATGCGTTACTACATGCCTTATGCCTGCTGAGGTTGGCTGCTAAGGGGGGTGGTCTTTTGCTCTGCCGTCTGCAAGGAGAAAAGGCAGCTTGTAACGGGTCATCTGGTGGAGCAGGAAAGCTCAGACCTGCCTGTTTATTTTTTCCAAGGAAATAATACAGACAAAAAGTGTAGAAAATGAACTCGGGCCGTGCTGTGTAAAGGTGCTCTTGTGGCTGTATCGCTCGGTCTTTGTGTGGTGATATTGCTGTTTTTAGACACAGAGAGTATTTCTTTAGGAGTATGGGACACAATGGATTGGAGGACACAATGAGAGCACCTCAAATACAATGTTTTGTGACAATAAGCAGCCATCAGTGTCGAAAGTTATTAGCAAAGCAGCCATACTGTAAACCACTGGTTAATGCAATATGTGCCATGTGGTCTCTCGGCGAACCCCTATCATTTACTGAAAACTGTCACGTCAGGGAATATATGGTTAAAACCACATAAAAAGATAATTAAAAAAAGACAACAGAAATCTCGAGTCAGAATTATGTTAAAATGCTCAGCCAGACGCTCAGCTGGTTTTATTTAAGGGAATTTCTGCTGAAGTCTGAGGAGATCTGCAAGGTGATGCTGGCGGTGTGTGTATGTGGCCACTTGCACTCAGAATATTAAGTTGGCTTTATGCATTTAAAAAAAAAATTAAAAATATTTGCTGATTTTTAGAAGAGTGTGTCCTGTGAATTAAATGCTTCACTTCAGGGTGATATGTTGTGACTTATGAAAATTTGAAATACCTGTTACGGATCAGCTCTCACTTAGCGAGGACTGTGTTTGTCAGGCGATGATTGAAATTGCAAATCAGTATTCTCCAAGTTGGAATTTCCAATAGGGAGGCAGATAGCTGCAAAAACATCAGTTTTAAGAATAAAATAAAATGAAACAAGCAGTAATAAAAAAAGTACTTGACAGGCAAATTTGGTGTTACACGTTCTGCATTTCTTTTCAGTCTTTCAAACTTTCTGAACACTATAATTTGTTTCTAGTGTTAGCATCACTATCATCAAAGATGTTGGACTCTATTAGCTCAGCTGTCTAAGGGATGTCTTTTTAAAAAGGAAGAGAGTAGGGAAAAAAACCCCACCAACAAGAAGTTCAGCCACTTGAATTTAAGCGTAATCACTTTTCTTAACACATGTCTCATTTGCAATCAAGGAAAAGACAGCAGGAGAAATCTCAGCCAACTGCTTGCTTGCCCCAAGCCGGGCAGAATTTTTACATTAGTTGTGTTTTTGCTGAGGTCACTCTCTCAAGGCAGGAATACCACGTGCAATGACTTGTGCCACAGCATGGACTGAGATTTGGGTTAAACAAAACCTGTCATTTTATGTAACAGTTCAAAAATTCGTCTCAGTGGATGGTTCTTTCTACCCATAATTTTTCCTAGGGTAGGGGTATAAGGGTCCCTCTCTCCAGCTTTGCCTCTAATAGTACCTTATTCAGTCAAGAACAGACCAGGTGTAGGATGACGGGTGTAAAGAGTAATAGATGATGACCAGTTAGTTGAAGGAGAAGGTGTGGGTTCTCCTGGTCGAGGCTGTACGCTGAAATAGAAGATTGAGTTAGACCTTAGCTTGGGTATGACCTCCCTACCTCAGCATGCCACTTCCTTCTTCTCAGACAGCGATGCTGGTCCTTCCCTTCTGTTTTTGCATCTTTATTATGACAGTGTGAGTGACCAGTGGTGGGCACTGCTGCTGTGCTGGTGTCCTGCTTCTCGTCTGGCAGGTCCCAGCTGTGGCCAGGGCTAGAAGATGCCCTCTTGGCTCCAGAGTTACTGCCTCTCGTTACTAGGGATCAAGAAATAATTCATCGTCGTGTCATGGTCTTGCTTTGCATCTTCTCTGTTTGCAGTTATCAGCAGGTTACAAACTTTCTCAGATGAGTTTATTTGAAATGATTTATCAATTAATTCTGTTGCTGAATTAATAAGTAGTTCAGTTTTGCATATGTATTCAAAGCAAAGTACAGGTTGTCTTCAAAGCTGGATGGAGCACATGGTATTTTTCTGTTTGGTTGGAGGAATACAACTCTTCCAGAGAGTTTTACATGGCCAATGCAAAATCTAAAGCATGGAGTGTTAACTTTCTGTGAATATGCCTCACATTTACATGAAATTTTCTCTTTTTGGTGTCGTTCCTGGTTGTACATTCTTGTGTTGGAATATTTGGGGGAAACAACCAACAATGGTGACACAAAATCAGCCCAAACACATGTGTGTGAAAATTTCAGTGAATATTCCTAGATGTTTGCAGCGTTTCACCAACTTTGCTTATATCTGTTGTTAGTATTTCAAAAAGTGTTTTTTGCAGCACACAGGACAGAAAATTTTTAAAAAATTAGGAGTCAAATTTTTTTCTAAGTTTTGTAGTGTTTGCGACTCATTTCATTTATTGGCAATTACGTTCTCATGAAAACATCTATATAATGTTGATTGAACGTACTCCCGAAAACTAGCATGAGGGGAGATGGGGATGGCTCTTTCCCACTACTAATTCTCTACTAGGAAAAGAAAAAAAAAAATCCTGTTTAAATCTCTTCAGTGTTACTAACGTGATTTGCTGAACTATATACTAAATGGAGAGGTATTAGAACTACGGGTGAACATTGAAGTGAAGGAAAATCACTTGTGTGGTCTCTGCTTTCACTTGTTTATGTGCTATTTAGTGGATCTGAGGTGTTTTGGGGCAGGGTCTCGGAGATCAGGTATCAGTGGGTCCAAGGGATTGTGGAAGATGCAATGCAGTTTAAGTGAGAGGCAGAGCCATGAGTGACAGAAATGGTCTGTAGACAAATCTGTCCCAGGTGGGAGAATTACAGGACTTAGGGCGGATATATGCCAAGATGAATGGTTTTCTGTAGGAAAGTGTGTGGGATGAGGCTGGATTTAGTCAGGTAGGGAAAGCCATGGGGACTTTGGGGTTCATTACGTTAGGAAGAAGAAAGCAGGAGATTGTGGTTGGCGTACATGGAGGTGATTGCACTAGGCAATGAGGAATGATTTTCCAAAAGTGGTTGATGTTTTGCTGGCTTGCTTATGGATACAAAGCCACACTTTTACACATTTTCAGAAGCACATGTCTTATAAACATATTCAGAAAGCCACATGTTTTGTCCCCTAGGTGAGGAACATAAGCAGCCCCATATTCTAGAAATGATTGTGCTCCACAAGTCTTTAGTGGCTCTACCACCTTCACCCTTGGAGAATGTTTTTCTGATGCATTTGGAAACTTTTCCTCCAGTTTTCTTACCATTTGTGATGACATTTCCCTTTCAGTGGAAGACATAAATTGTGTTTTTAAATACAGAAAGGCCACTCATCAGAGACTGAACCTCTGGAGGAGGAGGCTCTGATGGGAGCTCTGTGTTTTCTGCCGCTCCTGGGGCATATGGCAATGCTGGCCTTTGCGGCTCGATGGCTTGGGGACTCATTTGAGCAGAGGGTGACCCAGATTCCAGTTCTTTCTGCCTGGCTCAGAGTAGGGATATTTTTCACAATAACCTCTCCAAAGAAATACGCTATCTGGAGAACTTCTGCCACATAACTTAATGGCACTTGAGGTTTGGGCTAGTTAGTGGCATCAAGTGAAACAAAAGCATCTCCCTGACAATAGCAGGAGCCATTCCCATTGTGAGTGAAAATCATTTTCAAACGTGAAAATACACCAGCTGGGTCAAGTAATGCTTATGAAAAATTCTCCGGTGTTACTTTGATATGCTTGGCGAAGGAACTTTAATTTAATGGGACTCAGTTGAAAAGAACCAATCAAGAAACAGTGGAAAAGCTGAATACCCAACATAAATACCTGCAGTTCAAACCAAACAATGCCATTGTTGGGCTGTAATCAGGAGAGGGCTTTCAAACAATGCCCGGCGGTGTCCCTCGCCAGCCGGCGCAGGTAGCGTGCTCGCAGATGACTAATGCCTAGCGTGTATCTGGGTACATAAATTACTGTTTACTAATCTCGCGCTCTCTTAGTCATCCTCAAAAGACTCCTCAAAGCGGTATGCTAACGCCAGGCACTTTTTACAATAAGTAAATGTTCTGTTTGCAAGACAAGTTGCCGGATGCGGAATTCAACTTTGCTGTAGCTGTGGTTCGCTTGAATGATCTTGACCTGATCTTGAAGGGTTTGAAAGGCTAATCCATTCATTCCTATTCCAGACATACACAGATTAGGCTTCTGTTGAAACAACTTGCACTTTTGAAAATAGCAACGAAAATGCAATCGGCTTTGCATGTGTCTTAAGTTTTCAGCCTGGCAAATGATACTGGCCTTTGCGCCCTTCCTGTGCTGTCTTCGCCGAGGAGCACAACTGTTCCAGTCAGCCATGATGCACGCTCTTCAGCTGGTAAACTCAGTAGCTGGAGGTCTCAGGCATGGTTTCTTCTTGATCTCTGATTTGGTTTTGCTGTAGAGTTTCGGTATGAAGTGACCTGATGAGTTGTCTTGCCTGTGGGCTTCAAGTGCAGTTTATCTTGGTTCAACACTTACTTTCTTTTGCAGATTTTGAAACAAGTCTCACAAAGCAAAACAAAAGAAAATCCTGGTGGCTTTGAAATAGTTCCTTCTCATTTCTCCTTTCAGATGTCAGGTGATAAGAAAAATGTTTCACAGCCAGATCATGCACTGGTGCAAGTGGAGCTATGCTGGTGGGTGTCAGCTGGGGCGTCTGGTCTTGGGTATGTCCACATATGTCTGTGCAGATACATCTGCTGTCCCCACACGTACGTGTTTGCGTGCACCTGCACCCAGCTCTGGGACCTTATACTTAGCTGATGAGTTCTGGTTAGGGGATTGTTAATTTTCATGTCGGTGGATGCGTCTCCTGTGCTGCTGAGCTGAAAGTAATGGTGTGCTGGGGAGCTGTGCACAGCCTACACATGTGGGCGTCCGTTTGCTTATCCCTGTTACCAACCATGAAGGTCAGAGTCTTGGTAGGCTGGTACCTGAACTTCACTTAGACTTGGAAAGCTAAACGCATAGTTGTCCCCAGAAACTGGAGCTGAATGGGGGGGTCTGGTGAGTGTCCACACAGGAGAAGTGAGACAGCTGTCAATCCCCTGCACCTGCTAATGTATACACACGTGCATTCATTTACTTACATACAGAGCCATGATATATATCCCTTACATGCACACATGTACGTGCATATTGATCCAATGCCAACTGCTGCAAGAAAATGGATGTTACAAGGGAAAATTCCCCAAGATTTACACGTGTGAGTACACCTTAGCAGGGGTAGCTTTCCTCAGGGTGCTTTACAGGAGTTCATTTTCTCCATTAGCGCTGAGCGCTGAGTCCTCGTTCCTGCCCGGCAGGATGCAGCGGGGTGGCTGTGCAGCCCTCTCCTGCTCCGTCTCCCCTGTATTGCTCAGAAATGCTGCTGCTGCCCTGTGTACACGCATGAAACGCTGCCTGTGTTACTTTTGGTCAGCGGTGTCTCCCACCGAAGTCAGTTTGCAGCTTGATTGCGGCTGCATGAATCAATAAGGTGCAGTTTGGCACATCCCTCTCCCTGTATATCATCAGCAGACAGTGTCTGCACAGCGCCCTTTTATAATTAAAAAACTGGACAGTTTCCTTGCGCCCATTAATTCGGTGCTGCATAAATCTGCCCGGTGGCCCCCAGCTTGTCCAGCTTTACCCTGCAAACGGCTTTGACTTTCTTTGAGACTCGGTCGTTGCATGCAGCAAAATGATTATCCCAGGTGCATAGTGAAGACTTTGCTGGGTTTTTTTTCCCCTATGAGAGAAAAAGACAGCTCTCAGGAGGTATGGGCTTCCCTTCAGTGTGTCTGGGACTTTACACGTGCGGATGCCTTGTGCAATCAATAGATCTGACAGACCGTTGAAAAGAGATTTTGTCCCCAAACTGGAAGGTTCTGGTGAACTTGCATGGACTATTGGCTAATCCCCTTTCAAAAAGAGGGATGTGACTAAATGCTTGCATCTGAATTGATGGAAAAGTGCTTTTTGCCATATTTCTGCTGTTGCACCAGCCGTAGAAATGCACCTCACCAAGAAGAGCTAGTCCATGGTCACTGATGCTACAGGCTTGACCCGTGTGGATGCTCTGCCCAGGCTGGGATATCTTACGGCTGCAAGGGGGGAGACTTCTGCGCAGAGCTGAAGATACAATGGTATCGGGAGCCCGCTGAAGGCGAGCCCCCAGAAGGGTAATTACTTACTGCATATTTACAACCCGCGCAGCAACGGCTTGCTGGGCAGACTGCCTATGCGGGCTGCATAACGAATGCAGGCGTCCACCCAACACCTTCCCCCACCATCCATCGAGCTCCCCGAGGCATTAAAACTATACGTCTTGACTTAAGACTATAGCGGCGCATACCGCTCCTATCCTTCACGTGGGCTGCGTTACACTGACAAAAGAAAAAGGCTTTTCGTATTGTCTGTGCCAGGCTGACCTTTAGAGTGTTTACTTTTCAATCAGCTTTAAGAAGGCAAGCTTGAACTCTCCGGCGTGAGCAAGTTCAGCGCGGGAGCGCTCTCGCCCAACATTTGCCAAGATAACGCCGAAGTGACAAATAAACATGAGTTGTTTTTACAGGTGTAAAATCAACAGATCAAATGCTGACCCCAGCCGTGGTCGTGAAGCTGGCCTGCGTTGTGTTTGAAGAATACCACTGCATCATTTACACTTGCAAACCCTTTGTAATCTTAATCTCTTTGTTGCTTTTATGTTATACTGGCCCCCCAAGGTTAAAGAAAGAGATTTAGACCTTAAACACAAATCCAGCCTTCAAGCTCTGGAATTATCTTTGCCTTTAAATGCAACTGATCAATGCCCATTTCTTTTGAAAATAAAACCCTTTTGAACCTTGAAAGCCTTCCACTGTTGAGCTATGTCTAAGTGCCACATGGGGAAATGGGCAGAAAAAAGCCCATTTTTCCCTTAGTGCTTGCATTAGAGGTCCTAAAGTTCAGTCCAACGCAATCAATTTAATTGGCGCTAGCTCTAGTGACAAATTATACTGGTTTACACTCAAGTGTAGCACAGATTCCTCAAACGCTGGGAAAGAAGGGAGATACACTTCTTGGTCTCTACTTAAAGAGGGCAACAGTATTGGAAAAGGAGCACATTTAATTTATCACTGTCAGAGCAGGTGCAAAGTTTAATTCTAACTAAAAGCATTAAACAATTAACCCAGACAGTCAGGCCCTTCTGAAAACGTTCAGTTGCAGGGAACACATGGACCAGATTACCAATGGAAAAAGTCATGGCTCCTCTTTTATTTAAATTAATATCTTCTACCACTTAAAAAAAAAAAAAAAAAAAAAAGAGATAAGGTGGAAAGAAAGAGGGAAAGAACTTTACAGCCCTCTGATAACTACAGAATAAAATCCAGGGTAGGAAACTCCACTAGAGTGGCAGCAAATAGTTGTCTTTTAAGTAACTCATTGATCTTTGATACTCTAGAATTAGGGGATCTATACTTTATAACCTGCCAATACCAGCTCTCTGTAATACGCACGCATGTGCTTTTCAGAGTGCCTGGCTACTATTTTCTTCTGCAAGGTGATGCACTCCTTAGGCTGGATTTTATCCCTTTGACACATTGAAGAAATGCAAGGAGTCTTTGCAAGTCAGCATGGCTTGCCCAGAAGCATTTGCAAGCTGGGGTTTTGATTTCAAATAGGAGATTCCCCCAAATTAGGGTCCCATTGAAGAAAGCCAGTAAATCCACCCTTTAATCCTTCCTTCATTAGCCAAGTGAAGTCCCACAGCTATAGCAGACACCGCTGCTTGCTTGAATTTAAACAATCCTTTGGCAGGTAAAAATAGTGTTGGATGGGGCTAAAAATTATATTCTGGAGGACAGCCTCAGAATACCTCTCTCAGACAGCAAGTCTGAGTTAATTTTGAATTTGTGGGTTATGTATTTGTAATAAAATCCGTCTTTCCATGATTTAAGAGCAGGAAACCTCCAAGAACTATCAGGTCTCTTGTCCAAAAGAAGCTCTCCTGCACTGTGAAGAAGCAAACTCTACTGAAGGATTAATGAGGGAAGAGCCTGAATCCTTCCACAGCATCTCTGGGTATCCTCACCATCTTCTAGAAGTGGGCAAAAATTCCTGTCACTTCCAGTGTGTTTCTGTGTCGGTCTAAATTTAAATAGCTGAGGCAATTTAGAAGTCTGTCCCGTCTTCCTGAGTCTTTATAAAAATATGTGTCTGTGGAGGATAAATTGTTTCATTATATTCCATTATTTTGCGGATAACGTGCTGGTGATATCAAAACAATGAGAATAATAATATTGTTCCCACTCCAGTGCCATCAGCAGATTCCCTCCTTCCCACCGTCATTTCAGCATCATTACCATGTCTCATTGCTTAGACCTCAGGTAGCCAATTTTGAAGCAATTCATCCTTGCAAGAAATGCCAAATGCCCATGTCAGGCGTTCAGGCTGCATTTTTCAAAGTCCCAGGTACAATTCCATGCAGGCTGAGGGGTTTGGTTCCTTACGACGTTGTGCAACTAGAGCCGATATGCTTCAAATGTATCAGTACTGACATTTTTTCTTATCTTTTGAAACCTGCCAAACATACTGTTGAGTAAAGGCTCATTTTCAAACATGCACCAACAGTGTAAATGGCTTGAAATGAGGTGGGATCTTTGCTTACATATCTGTGAATGGGGATTTAACTCTGCGATTTATAGAGAACTTATCCCCAGAGACCCGGAGTAGGACAGAAATGAGATGCGTGTGATTCTGGTGGGCTTTGCAGCTCCTACCACGTGTCTCCATCCATCCCTCGGTGGTCTGGGCACGCCATGTTCAACAGAAACCGCTCAGAGCATCCCTGGGGTCCTCTCTCGAAAAGCAGTACGAGCAGAGGAGAATAATTTAATTTACATGTCTTCCTCCACATCTGGCATCTGTGGTGCCCAGTAACAGAGTGTTTGGCTCTCTCCGGTGTGAAACGCCTGTGCCACATCAGAGGAGGCTCTGCCCATCTATAACATCTCCTGTTCTAAGACAGAAACCCGTGTGAGAGGACAGTGGGTCTCACAGAAGCCTCCCAGTGGCTGGAGGAAAGGTATGGCTCAGGACATGCCAAGTCCAGGCTCTGAGGTGTGTCAGCTGTATCACTGATCTTGCCCTGGGTGTTAAGGGGGCCTCATGAAAATAGTTTTTTTTGAACGTGTTTTCGTAAGAGAAAGTGGCTGGAAATCTCACAGGAACAGGTTTGCTTGGGAATATACCCAGTTATTTCTGGTTTCAGTTCATATATGGGTTGGGAGTAGGGCCGGACCAGCAGCCACTGGAGGGGTGTACCTTCAGATAGGAGAGCTTTCTGCGGAGGAGATCTTCATGGTCTTCAAACTTGGGCTACCCAATTCACTCAGGGGACTTCATGATGTGAAACCAAAAGCCCCCTGATGTCCAGGGTGGTCTTCCCCATGCCTCTGTTTGGGTTTTGATGAGGTGACGGGTGAGACTGGGACCACTCTGGGCATGGGTGCGTCCCACACCAGTAGCTGCCTGAGCATTCAGCAATGGCTCGGGGCTCCCAGGAGAAGGAAGCAGAAGGAAATGGAAGGGCGTACGGGAAACTTTGTTGAGATATTTTCATATCTCTTCTTTTCTTTCTTCCAGAGATTTTAAAATTGGTTTTATCCCTTAAAGTGTAAACCATTTATTACAAATACCAACATGAATTTCCTTGCAGCAGGATAAACACTCAGCTGTTCCACTTACTGGAGTGCTATAACATAAACAAAAACAAACCCAATGATTTTTGCAGTGAATTCTTCCTCTGGTAGGGAGTAGTATTTCTGCGTTGTAATCAAGCCAGTGTTTACGCCTGCATCCGAACAACACAATCTGAATGACAGGATCCCACATGTACTTTTATATAGTGGAGAGATAAGGCGCTCAGAGGCAGAGGAAGGAATACAAATGATCCGCTCGATAACGGCACGAGCATTTCTTTGTGTGTTGGGGTTGTACAAGTGAGAGGCAAGACAAAAAAGCCCTGGCTGTATCCTTGTGCAAACCATGAGACTTTTGGTCTTGCCTGCTTCAGTCTCACCAAGGTCCAGGTTGCACTGGAATGACTCTGGCAGTGCTTTCTCCAGAAAGAAGACAAAAATGCGTTGTTGTGATACGCGGGTTGTTTTATATCAGTTTTGTGTGTTGGCCTTTCTAGGGCTTCTTGTCAAGATTTTCTTTGCAGTCCTGAGGATGAGCAACTATTACAGTTATAAACTTGAAATTACTTATAGTTGTAGGACTCTAGGAGCTGTGACTTCGAAAAAAAGCACCAAATTTCCAAACTTTAGATTCAAATCATAAGAGCTGGTGCAATCCAGTCCCCCAAATCGATACTTATTGCTTCCGCCATTCGCTATTACGAGTGTCTGAAAATGGGATGGATTAGGGAGAGCTGATAATCCAATTCCAAAGTAGCATCAGGATGCCAACCAGAAGGCTCTCCAGCTCCCATCAGGGTTCTGCTGGACCACTGAGTGCGGCATGGCCGGTAGCCTGCATGCTGTACGGTAGCTCTGGTGTACTTGTTATCTCTCTTTTCAGTGAAACAGGACCCGGATTTGTCCTGACTACACCCCTGTAAGATATCTTACATATAACATTAAAACATAAATGTCTAAAGCTTTTGACTCTCTCAGTCATAATACAGTAGTAGCTAACTACCCTGGCTCAACATTAAGGTAATAATACAATAATAGTAAAAATATTTTTGCTATCTGTAAGTGACTTTGTAATATAAAAATTGAGTTTAGTAAACTAGAAAAAAACCTACCTTAAGTTGTATCAAAATGAAAGATTTTGACCATATTGCAGTCAAATATTTTGAGGAGGTCAAATCCAAACATCATTATGATTTTTTTTTTTTCTACCGCAGCCTCTTAAGTTCAGTTTCACATGGAAATCTGGAATGTTCCTTGTAGCAGAAGTCCTTTACTGCTGTCGGTGAGACAAGGTGGGATCTTCTCTTCAGCCATATAGTTGTGTGATCCCTTTTTTCTGTGTGTTATGCCATTACCCTTGGAGGTAACACGAGGCAGTGAACTCTGCAGACTTAACTGCACCTTGCCTTTTATTGTATATAGCCTTTTATGTTGGTTTTACATGTATCACTTTTCAGTTGGTTGAAATGTCTGCTTGGTTTGGTGCTATGGGAATGAGCGAACATGGGTGCAAACGCTTTGTGATGGGTTGCGTGTCCACCTGAGGAGCGTTTTCACATCCTCAGCCTGGGCTGGTGCCCCTTGATCCCTCCATGTCAGGCAGAGCTGAGCCTGTGCCTTGTTTGAAGACCCATTTCAAAGCATTTTGGAAGGGATGTGGATGTTGGAGGCACAGAAAACGCACATGAAAATTGGCGTTTCTTCCTTGCTCTTTTCTGTTTTGCTTGTCTAAGGCCTGATCTGCAGCCAGCTGGGGTCAACAAGAGGGTTTTCACTGCCTGCAGTGGGTTTTGCATCTTGAGCAGGCAATGCGATGCTGAGAAACGTTCACGTGCTCTTGGCGTTTGCTTTCTGGAGAAGAGCTTGACAGCCCACTTCAGCGGGGCAGCGGTTCAGGGGCGCAGGCACTGGTGTTGAGGGAAGAAGAATAGACACAATTATGCAGCTAAAGGTAAAGCTGCAACAGAAATGGGAGTTTTTCAGTGAAATGCAAGCAACGTGAGACTCCACATCGGGCTGTTTCCCTGGAATAGGTGGTTTCATCTTAACAAAGCCAAGTCTGCATCTTGGTGAATAAGGTTACGTCCCAAAACCATGGTCCTGCTTGAGATGGTAAACGCAACAGGGGAAAGGCTGAGAATTTTTCCATAAAATAAAATAATAGTAATAAAAAAAATCTTCCTAAATCTGTGAAGGGAGCAGCAGAGGATGAACTGGTCAGTGTAAATGTGTGATGCTCCCCCATGAGGTTTAGGCAATTCAGGCCACAAATCAAGGAAATATTTAAGTGTGTCCTAAACTTGAGTGGCATTTGAATTCATATACAAAGTAAAGCAGTTGCTTTAAAATGGACATCCTTTAAAATGGATGTTATCAGGAACTAGGGTCTCTGTGACTTTCTGAGGTGGGATCAGGTGCTGCTCTGCCCAGCCCATGAGAGCAAAGCTGGTTTCTTTATGGTAACCTGGTGCAAGCCTCCCCCAAATTGACCTTCCTGGGGAAACGCTTCACAGAGAGTCAGGAGGGCAAAATTCATCCCTGCTGCAATCTTGCAATCCAAGAAAATGATGCTCCCTGATGCCAAGCCTGGATGTGTCCCTGGCCTTTTGTTCAGAGTCTCTGGATTCTCTGAAGAACCAGGAGCGAAAAGGAAAAGCTTCTCGTAACAGTGAGCGTTCTAATTCTGGCAAAGTGTGGAAGGGTTTTTGTTGATACGCTCTTTAAAAGCACGATCTGTTTTCTGCTTCTAGTTAAAGAGGGTAGTGGCAGTCTTTAGTGGCTGTGTCAATGTAGCCCATGTTATTATGTACAGATGTGCCAGCTGCAAGTAGGCATTATCTCTTTGATAGTGCTAAGCACTTTACAGTGGGTCAGAGAAGTGCAGCTCTCAACCAATAGATCTAATTGCAATCCTTTTATGTTCTCGATGATTGCAGGTTTCTCCAGCACTATAAACAAATAGTAATCAACTAAACCTGTTACCTCTGAGCAGCGATGTCACGATATGAAATATTAACTGTTCCAAATACAGTAATGATGGTTTAAAACTGTATTTGTTCTTGAAGGTAAAAAATAAGGAAAAAATCAGGAGCGCTAGCACTGGCAGTGTGAAGAGCCCTCTGGCTCTCTTTCATCTAATGAAAAATTGTGTCTGTATACGACATGTTTTATGTGGTCAAATACAGTGTAAATATTGTGTACATCTTTTGCTATAGCAACAACATATTAACAGTACCACAAATAATCTCTGCCTCTGAATCTACATTTTTATGACACCGTTATGCTAATACAAGACAAACTTATATTTTGCTGTGCATCTAATCCACCCCAAATTAATCCATTTGTATTCCTATAATCCAGCCAACTATTTTCTCACCTCAAGAAATATTAGACACAGACCCCCAACATGTGGCTGATGAGATGGAGTAGAGCTGGAAGTGGAGAAGGATGTGTTTTTACCCATTTTTTTCCTATCTCAGGAAAATTTTGGTGGAAGCTCTTTCTGGGTGTTTGGCTTGCTGGGATTTTGGAGAGGGTGAAGGGAGGAGTTATCCGGCACCAACCTTTCTAAGTGCTTAAACTGAGATGTTTCTACTCTGTATTACCATGCTTGCAGCAAACTGCACAATTTTGGGTTTTGGCCAAGTCTGTTTGGGGAACAGGTGCCAAGGGCCTGATCCTGCCCATGGTATTGAGCTCTCTTGACCTGCGAAGGCTGGGCTTGGGCTGGCTCATGGTAATTCTCCACTGGTCCGACCCCAAAGGGTACCAGAATTACTTTAACATTTTTTTTTTTTGATGTAGATGGTTGAGTTTGAGAGCCTGTGCAACAGCACAATTTAATTTACTGTGTGGTTAGAGAGGGGGGTTCAGGGAGGCCACGGTACTTGGGTGCACGTGAGATGTCCATGGATGAGATATCAGCTCCTCAGATGCTGAAGGAGCCTCTGGGAAAAGCCTGAGCATCTTGAAGCATTGAAATGGGACTTTCCACGTAAATTGATCATGAAGGAGAGTTTATGAAATTTTCCACGGTTCGGGATTTAATCAAATCTGATCGATGCAGCTCTAATGCAAGGTGAACTTGTTGATCACTTCCACTGGAGGGTAAAAAATACCAGAGAAAAGCCGGGGCTGTACATGTAGTGTGCGTTTCTGCTTGCTCTCATGCTGATGCAGAGAGAAGTAATTAGCTGAATGCTGGGGCTGCTCATTGTTACTCATTTAGAGGCATAAATAGCCCAACCAATGCCTTCCCACCCCCACCTGCATCTGTCCGGCTCCTGGTGTGCCCCTCTTTTTTCCCGGGGGCATCTTGGGCTGATCCCCGCCCCCCCCCCCGGTGCCTGGCCGAAGGGGGTCAGTGTTAGGCTTGACTTTGTGCCTTCCCTGCTCCCCCAGCTCCCGCTCACCCAGGGAGCGAGAGATGGAGATTGGGAATTAAAATGTCTTTAAAAAGAAAATAAGCTTTTGTATCAGCCAGCTGGCGAAAGGATAAAGGACTGTGCTCACAAGATGCAATCAAAATTCAACAGTGTTTTATTAAACATGTAATATTATCAAACTAAACAAAAGAGCCCTCAATGGCTGGTAATACAATGCGATACAATTTACTTTTTTTTTTTTCATGGTGTCATTCATACAAAAGTATCATTGAACATTCAGCTCCCAGTTACGAGCTGCACATGCAAATACCAGTACACGTTGTGGGCTCAGCAACCAACTGCAACACGTCCTGCAGGTAGAGCACAGGTCGTTCTGTTTCTTTTCCAGGTAACTCCTGCTAATGCACGAGGAGAATTGGTGGCTTACAGAGTTAACCAGCCAAAGGGGCCAAGCTTAACTGTCTGTTAAGGACCTTGATCTGTAAACAGTTTATTACATTTATTCCTCTAAGACAACCCTATTTGTAGACTTCTGCCCCGCTGCCTCCGCGTGTAAGGGCTGCAAACCAGCAGCTGATTTTGCTTCTTACGTTGATTTTTATATTTTGCTCTTGGTTTGCTTTTCTAGTGCCTAACAGAAGTTGGTCACTAATGGATAAAATGCTGTGAACAAAACTGCATTGGTGCATCGTTTAGATACACCTCTACTTTCGTATTTAATTTTGCAGCAGTAAAAAGACATAGACCAAAAGCAAAGTCTTGGAGCTCGGATTGGGTCTGGGTTTTGTGGCCGCAAAACTGCTTATATCTGACAGGTTTTGGAGGCCCTTGTGGCATCTGAGAGAAAAGCGTGATCAGATGAGGATGCTGGAGCCAGGCTCTGGGTCCTGGTGAGGTGGTCACCCTTTGGTGCTCATGCTGTGAAGGTGTGGTCTGGTAGGGCCAGCACATCTGTCCCAGGCTCTTAATCCCACCTTCAGTTAGATGTAAAGGACAGTTTCAAGCACAAGGCAATGGTGAATCGAGCCCTCCAGTCAGTTATAATTATCTCCAAAGAACGATCAACAATTAAATTGCATTATTAACTGTTGACCTTGCTCAAAATGCTATCTTTCAAGTACCTGAGATATAGCTCTTCCCTTGACTATATTTACTTGGTGAATTTTGGTCCCATAAAGGACTGGCAACCAAACAAACTTTCAGTTAAAAAGAGAGGGGAAAGGTGTGCCTGGCCTCCATCAGCTTAGCAAAGCAACTTGGTTTAAAGGTGTTTGTGAACAGCAGCCCGGGAGCAACTTGGCTGCAAAATCTTTTCTTCACTAAAGAACCCCAAAGGCAGAGCAAGACGAAGGGAAAAAAAAAAAAATCACTAAGAAGCCCTAACCTTGTAACATACAGTTTTTGCTAAAAATATATATTAATAATATATTATTGAGCGGGCATAGATGAAGGCGGCCAGGGAAAGCGTAAGCAATAAGAGTGTGAGCAAGGTCAGTGTTCCTTGCCCGAGGACAGCACAATCAATAAGATCTGGTCAATACCTGCTTTATTACTACACTACTACTCCGAGCAAAATCATTTTTAAATTAAGAATATATTTTGCAAAACTGAATTAACGATATTGAATATTTTGCTCTTTGATATGACTAGCCTTCAAAATCAAATTATTAAATATGGAAAAAAGCATATTGGTTCAGCTAAGGATTTTTTTTTTCATCCCTGGAAAGGAAGTGGATGGTTTGCGATTCCCACTTGCACCTGGGCATTAAATTGCACTGGATCCTGCCCTCCCCTCCCCGAATGGTGAAATGCAAAGATATTTGGTTTTGTTTCCAAAAGACTCCTTTTCGCTTTGGAGGTGAGATGCTGGTGGAGAAAGCTGAGTGTGTAAAATGACGACCAGCAGTAAACTTCTGCACAAATGGAGATGCTTGGCACTCTCTGGTTTGGCATGTGGAGGATCCAGCCTGCCCTAAAAATGCATGTTTTTCTGAGCCATCCCCACCTTTTCTCCTGCCTTCCTGGGCTCCCCAGCTGACACACTCAGTATATATAGTGATGGTGTTAATTTGGAGCTGTCACGAAGGCATGCTCGAGGCAGGTTACTCAGCGAGGCAGTATCAAAGGTTGAGACAGGATCCGTCCCTGCTCCCCGGGGCAGGTCTGCTTTGGCTGTGCTGGATTGTGCCAGGTTGCTTCCGCCTTTTGCTCAAAAGTTTAGAGCCTCCAGTAACTTGAGCAAATCTTGTTTCATTGCGTTAAAATGATTACATGGGTTTAAGATGGCCATTTATCACGCTAAATTTTGTTTCCTTTGCAGGAAAGGGAAGGTAGGAAGGAAAGAAACAGAGTCTGCTCTTTTATTTAGCTGTATCGGTGTTTTGAAGGCTTAGCTTTGGTGATCTCAGTGTGAGCCTTTCAAGGAGACTGTCCTCCTGAAATGGCTGATCGGTCACACGATGGAACCCGTGGTGGTGTGAGAGGGAGAGCAGTGGGTGCCTGATGCAAACCAGCTGGCTTTGGAGCTTCAGTTAGCACTGCTTCAGCTGGGAATTTTGGTCTGGTATCCAGATGCGTGGCTCAAGCCCGGGAGGACGGCATGAGCAGGGTGGGGGGCTTTCTTCATTCAGGGAAGTGCTGATGGTAGCCAACTGCCAACGCCATCTCCCGTGGCAGGGTCTGAGAGATGATGCTTCTCTCCTGCAGCCCTCCCCAGATCCCTCCAGCACCTCGCTGGTGTCTGCTACGCACTCACTTGTCAACATTTGTTTTGTAATAGTTATCAGTTTCTGGATTCAGGTAGGACATGAGAGATGGCAATCTCCCCTGAAATCGAGAGATATTGAAAAGGCTTGGGCCTTTAGGGCTGGTATTTTTTTTAAAGTTTCACTCTTTTATTGTTTGCTGCTTGACCCCTTCACCTAATCCTCCTCAAAACATTAGACACAATTCACCCAGGGCAGGTGGAGAGCTTTCCCCCTAAAATATGTCCCAGCTGTTTGAGCACTAAGGGGTAGCTGGATGCTTGCATCGAAAATCAAAAGCCCTCGCTTTTTGTTGTTTTGATTGAAATGATGTAAAATACATTTCCCCTTCCAAGCACTGATGCTGTCCCTCTTTAAGAACACCAAATTACCTTCAACCCCAGTAACTCCACAGAGGTGGCTGTCAAATCGATGGATACTCTGTCATATGTTTTTTGTGGCTGTTTAGAACTTAGCTGGTACCTCCAGGAAAACATTGGAGAGCTTTAACCCAGCAACATTTAACTGATGCAGGTACTTCTGATAGGGATGGAGACTTAAACCCAAACTTGCGAGGCGAGAGGTTTGAATTCACTTTGCCTCTCCTCAGCATCTTTAAGTCTCCCAGAGCACTTGTGTTTATTTTCTTTTGGGGGCACTAAAGCTCTGGCCTCGATTTTGATGGTTGTGTTTGCAATTAAGGAGGGCTTTCACCATGCCCATGGTGGTGGCTTTGCTGCAGCAGCCGCCTCTGTTCAGCCTGACATCCAAATTGGGGAACTCTGCCTTAACTAGCTCCCAGGTAAGAGAAAGGTAAATAGCTCTTCAGGTTCCAGCAGCACCACCATGCTGATGTCCTAGCCAGGTGGATCCATCCATGCCTATCTTTCATCATGTTCGTAGGGTTTTTGATGTGTTCGCTGGCTCAGGGCTGGGTGAGGGGGACGGCCTTGCTGTCCACCACGGGGTTGTGTAGTAGAAGAAACATTGGGCTTTTAAGAAGAGAAAGCTCAAATCTTATGTAGATGTTTCCCTTGCAGATTTGGAGGAGGGAGTGGAGGATCCCTAAAAGTTATGTGTTGAATCCTTGGTTTTGGGGTGGTTTAGTGATACCTGGTACTTGCTCTAAGGGTCTTTGTAGAGAGAACTAACTCCTAACTGTTTTTTTTCTTGTATCAATCAGGTGGACATACAGCAAGAATGCATCAAAACAGGTCCTAATAACATTTTTATTGGCAATATAGGGGAAGCCAACATATTAAGCAATTCAGAGGAAAAAAATCTTTATCCCCTTCTCACACAGCACTTCATTTCCAGTGCACTTCCTTCAGAAAAATCAAAAAGTTTAATCCAGGGTGATCTCTGACACCCCTGACCCCAGCGTTGTGTTGGGACAAAGTTCATCTGTTTACTGCCGGATCTTTGCTGCTTCGTGCTCAGGGCTTCTCCCGTGCATTGGCTGTTGTTGGAGGGGATGGATGGCTCATCAAGCCCTCTGTTCCTCCTGCTTCACAGAGAGAACACGGTGCCTGGGAAACATAACTTGACCTCACTGGATATTTTTAAAGAAAGATATCGGAGGTTGAATGGAGAGTTGATGGGAGATCAAGACAGCTGATCCCTGGAAGCAGAGACAGACGAAGGAGGAGTGTTATACAAAAACTGTTAATGGCAAAAACTAAAAGGAGGGACTTGTGAAATGCCTGGGGGGTTTTTGGGGGGTGTGTTGGGCCAGGGACAGGTAACACCTTAGCTGAACGACTGCAGGAGGTTACTCTGACCCCACACATCCCCGCTGCCGCCGTTGGTGGCATGTTGCCTTCAGCAAGTGTCCGCTGGCCGTGGCCGTCATGTCCCGGCAAGGCTCTGCCTGCACGTCATCTGCACAGAAAAGCTCCTGCAAGCACCAGGAGGGTGGAGAGGGAGAGCCTTAAGACTTTAAATAAACTTGACAGTAAGTCAAAACCCAAACAAAACGAGGGTGGGGGGGGAGGAGATAAGTAAATAGTCTTGTTCACCCTTACATATATATTATACCTGGCAGTTAATGGCAGGGGTGAGCTAGTTAGTGTACAGCATGGAAAAAAACCTGGTGTAGCCCTTCCAAAATGCTTGACCCACTGATACAGGGTGGAGAGCAGCCAACCGCCCCAGGGGAAAATTTCCCCCTGGTGCTCTCCCTCTTACTTTATTCTTTCTGTGCAGGCATCTGCGTGTCTGGAAAGGATCTGGGCAAAAACTGATGGTTTGCATAAAGAAACTGCTTTCCGCAGGCATCCTTTAGCTCACGGGGAGCGTGCACTGCTGCACTCGCTTGGCAGGACACCTGCAATCTTTAAGGCCCAATTAGTCTTTTCAGAAGTACGATGTTGGAGGGAGAGAAACTTGACCTTCTGGGGCCGGTAGAAAAAAAAGAAAAAAAAAAAATCTTCCCTTTCATTGCCTTTCGTTAAAGTTGCAAGGGAGGTCGTGCCTCCCCCCGCGGCGCGGGGCAGAGGGCTGTATCGATAGAGCCGGCCCTGTTGTGTTTGCGAGTCAGCGCAGGTGCGAGCTGCGAGCGAGCAGGTGTTTGTACAGAGGCGACCTCGAGTGTGGATTGCTGACCTGCCCTTTCCTCCTGACTCATCTTTCCTTGAAAAAGGGCTGGTTTCAGGCTGTGGCATGCCTGTGAGCCTTCTCCGCGTGTAAAAATAACATTATTTAGAGGTCTCCATTAAGGGCTTCTCTTGCAAGATGCTTTTTGATAATTTACCTGGGAGAGATGCAGCGAGGATGCCGCCGGAGCTGTTTTAAAAGGGTTTGGTTCTGCTGAGATTTTGCATCCATAAAGAGAGTTAGCTTCTTTAAAGAGGTGAAAAAAAGCTGCTTTGTGTGTGGAAAAATGCATGGCTGGTGCAGGTTTTGTCTGGGGAGGAGTCTGGCTCTCTTTGTGAATAGGCTAATACAAACCAATTTGGAATAGAGGGACATGCTGGGTGAGCTGCTGGGCGAGGATTCCTGGGAAACTTAAGCAAATTGTAATATTCTATTAGTGTTAATAACTTCTTAATCACAGCGAGGAATCAACAGCTCCTAATACATATGTGTGCCTAGGCATACCTTTACATGTGTGTTTTGCCCACATTTCCCAGGCTATCAGTCTGGTCTGCCTTCTCACCTTAAGCCTCATCTGTGGGTTTACCTCCTGTTTAATTTTGTGTGTATGCGAATTAAGGCTTGCGTTTACTCAAGGAATAGAGAAGGATATTTTATTGGAGAAGCTAACAGCAACACTGCCAGCATTGCTTTGCGTTCCTGCAGCATGTCATACATCAGCTTCTGTGCTTTTCTCTCACCCTACCTGTCCAGTTGCCCCCATTTTACAGACGGACAAACTGAGCAGCAGGCAGGAGGAGGGCGAGTTGACACACACACTTTATCAGGGAGCCTGTGAGGGCAGGAGGAGGCATTCTCAAATCTTCCTACATCGCGTTTGTACCGTCTCTCTGACTTTGGCGAGAGTGTCAACTCTGCCATGTGCCCCAAGCGCCAGTGGAGGGACCAGAAACAAAGGCAAAAACTGAGCAGAGAGACGAAAAGTTGCAAAGAGGCTTTTGGTGAGTTACTGCAGCATGAGCTCTCACGTTAATTAACATCTTCGTTAATGATGCGGAATAAGGAAAATACTCGCAGATTATATCAAATGGGGAGGAGCTGCAAATATGGAATAACACAGGGAGAACTGAGAGATGAGAAACGGGGGTAAATGAAAATAAGAGATTTAACATGGAAAAATCTTGCAGCCACCAGAGCCTCCACTGAAGCCTTGAGATCATCCTCAGGTGATGGGTGTTTGCACGGAGCTAAAAAAGTGTCCAGACATGTTGGGGCTGTGTGTGGGTGGGGTTGGGGGCTGAAGGGCCTGGTTGATGAAGAAAAGATGTGGGCACAGTGTGACTGGGGAGCACAAAAGGGGAACGAAGAGTGAAGGTAAATTAGAACTGGAGGGAAATAAAAATTTAAAAATCAAGAAGAAAATTTTCTGGTGGAGGGATGTCTGAGGTTGCTGAGTCGCGGCCAGGATGAAGCAGTGGAGGCTCCGTTGCTTCCTACACTCACAGATCTGAAGCTCAGGAGGGACCCTTTGGTCACGTGGTCTGACTTTGTGTGCGGGCCCTAGGATTTCATTCATCTATTCCTGAACTGAGCCTAAGGCCTTGGGCTTGACTAAACTGTAACTGGGGGACATTTAAAACTAGACTGGATGATCCACTAAGAAATGAATTGTAGGGCAACAACCCTATGCTAGCAAGAAGGTGAGTGAAGTGATCTCAGGGGTCTTTTCAGACCCTGTCTTTGCAAGACAGAATAAAATGTGAATATGCAGGTTGAACGGAGATACCTAAACTCGCATGGGACCAGCCCTCTGGCACCATGGACTCCATCAGCTCCAAATGGACCTGAAGACCGAGACCTGTGTAGTGCGGAGCAGTTGAGGTTTATACTTTGCTTGGGGGGAAGCCGTTGCTCAGTATCTGTGTCTATCAGTCAAGCTGTAAAACTTATCTGCGGTAATACCACGTGTGAATGTCTGCATCAGGCAGTGCCAGGAGAAAACGTCTTTGTATGCGCACATCCAAAATGCGTATACAAGTACGGACGGTGTAAAGGATTGCAGAGGGAGTCTGGGGAAGGTTTGGGCTACATTGTCATTCCTGTCAGTGGACAGAGAGACTTAGCTCTGAAATGTCATCGCTAAACAAGGGTATCTCTGCCTGAATTAATTGTAGCTTGTTGGTTTTCTTTTGTCTTGGAAGAGTTGCTCTGTGGGTGATGCCATTACGGTGCATTACCTTCCACAGATATGAGATTAAGGGGGACAAAACCCCTAGAAGCCAAAATATTCTTAAAAACTCTTAATTGAAGTGGATCAGCAATCAGGACATGCTTTGTACGCGTGTGAGCACGCTGGTGACATGCACACATAGATGTTCTGGGGACAAGAAGGGGTCAAGTCTGGACACTGAAAAAGAGTTTTCGAATGATTCCTAATGACTTAAGGCAGATCTAAGCAACACCAGCTGGAACCAGACAACTTTGGCTCCAGAATTAGTGTAGATAATTTATCAGAGCAGTGCTTGAATAATAAGACTATCACCACTTTATTATATCAGCCAGTGTCATAACCAGATAGAAAAGTTTAATATTAACAAGAGGAGCTGCCTTCAGTAAGCGTGTGTGCGAGAGAGTGTGTCCTCATTTTTAAAGTCTGTGTGTACTAAAATGTCAGTGTCTTGACCTCAGGGAAAGGAGTTCATTAAAAAAAATACAAATACAAAGTAAATAGTCTCTCTGAAAGGTTTATTTAATCTGTTTCTCTTCCTGCCCTGATTTTTCTTAATGTATTTAAAACTTAATATTTACTCTAGCAAAACAAAATCTATAAAATAGTTTTTGTAGGCTCCTAAATAAGTAGTAGCAGCTCAGCCGGAGCCAGCCAGTAAGCGCTGCGAAATATGCATTGTAGAGACATTTGAAGTTGTCCCCAGTGGACAATTTGCACCGTTCAGTGTTAAAAGGCTCTATTTCAGTGCTGCAGAAAGCCCCCCAGATCCCCTGACTAGGCAAGTCGAGTTTACAGATGATGTACTCCACTCAGCCGGCTTGTAGTTTCAGGGCTTAAATGGCTGGCAGGGCAAAGAGGGGATAGTTAAAATTCTCAAGCTGCTAAAATGGAAAGCCTTGCAAGATTTTATGGCAGAAGAGAAAATAATTTTTGAAGGCTAAATGTTGCTGGCTTGACCAAGCAGACATTCAGGGAGCTCTGGCTGGGGGCGGCAGGGACTGTGTCTGCCAGGGAGAGGGAGATGTGGAAAAGGGGGTGCCTACCAAATATTGGACCTGCACTGAAAAATGAAAGCGCCAGAAATCTGCGCAGCCAGGTAATGTTACAGGCTGCTCTATTTCCTCTGGTTAAAAACCCTGCCCTGCTAATTACTCTGCTTTAGAAATGTATCTGACAGGAGGTGTTTATACTCAATTTACCGCAGTATTGAGTTTTTTCTCCTGAAATTTGGCTTTGGTTTCTTCCCCTCTGAAGTTTGGGAGGGAAGGGGGGCGATTCCACTGATTTTCACTGGCAAAGCATGCCAACGCGGGGAGGCACTGTGCGTCCTGATGTCCATCTGTCTGCCCTTCCTTCAGGGCCAAACACCACCACCAGCGTGTTTAAGCTGCGTGTCTTTCGGGTGCTCTTTGCCACCCAGGACACTCCCTCCAGCCCATAGTCCCTGTGTCCAATCACTTTTGGGGTAAAAATGGAATTATTTCAGCTCTTCAGAGTACAGCAAACCTAGTCAAGCTTCTCATGTCCTACCACCATCAGGTGACAAGTGGAGAAATCAAGAGCGTAAGAAATTGTTTTTCTGTTTCTTTATTTTCTCCGAATCACCTTAACTCATTTACCAACACCTTCCTGTCATTTTGTGGTGGGTTTGTGGTTTGAGAGGGTCATTGTTTTGCTTGGGTTAGGGTTTTAGTTTAGGGTTTTTGGCTTGAGAGCGCTTGGTTAGGGTTTTTGGTTTAGGATTGTTGTGGCATTTTTTGTGTGGGTTTTTTTTGTTTGTTTTGGGTTTTTTTTTTTTTTTTTCAATTGAGAAATTGCAAGTAGGTTTCTGACACTGAAAAATACCTGTAGCCTCCTGTTGTGCACAGAGGAATGTGCTGAATTCAAAGAAGCTCCTTCGACAGTCTCTTTTCCTGGAGTTTACACAGGATTTCCCATTGCCATTCAGAGAGTGAACAATGTACAGAAAATATTTTTTTTTTCTCTTTTCACAAAAAAGACTCAGAGCAGTATCTAAGCTTTTTTGCCAGCTAGTTAGAAACGACCCTGCAGGGGGACGGAGGTATGAACATAGGAATAAACTCCAACTTGTATTTTGATTCTTTTAATTTTGAAATTGTGAGTTATTTCCTGCAGGCAGGAGGGTGGACACTGCCTCCAGCACCTCGTTTGCTGGAGAGAATTGAGAGCATTTGGTTTTATCAGCCGCTGGCATGGTAATGAGCCTATTTCTATTGAAATTGGCTCATTACTATTCATTTTTGCTGGCTCTCGACCAACTCATGAACCGCTTTTTGATTTTCAGGGGAGGAAAAGAAAAAAAAAAAAAAATGTAGGGAGTTGGTCCCATCCACCAACAGAAGTGATAATGTGAGGACGCGCCGGGTGGGCATCTGCACCGTGGCCTCTGGCGTGGCTCAGCCCCGGCCCGTGCCACCACTGCTGTTGTGGTGGGGGTCCTCTCCACCTCCTGGACTCTGGGGTCTCCCGCACCACGCCAAGCAGTGGGATGGGGTTTGTGAAGTGTACACAAAGAGTCCGGCAAAGGATTCATTCAATTTACATGTGACCTGACCAAATGAGAAGTTGGGTTTTGGGAGGGGATGGGTCTGTACGAGTATCGAATGGCTGTGAGAGCAACTTCATGTGTCCTATATGCTTTGGTGGGCTGGTAGTTTCTATTTGTGGGGTTTTTGGCAACTTGTCAAATTATGTTATTCATGTGTATATAATGACATTTAAAGGGTTTTTTTCTTATTTTGAGCAATGTGTAAGTTCTCTCTCTCCCTCACACAGGCATGCATACTCACACACACACACATGTCTCTGGGAAATGTTTTAGCACCAGTGAAAACCAAAACTCAGCTCTCTGAATGTCTGCCTGAAAAAAATCTTTAACAATGACTGAGCGTGTATTAATTATAGATGAATGTAATTTTATCCCCGTTACCAGTTTGAAAAAGCTCAACTAGGCTCTGCAACCTGTACTCACGTGTGATTAAAATGCCATTAAACTATTTTGGCTTATGAAAAGATGAGATTTCTTGTGCAGACAGGGAACCACTGGGTTTGGTTGCATCTTTTTCTAGATGCCTGGTGTGACACTGGAAGGAGCATCACTTTCAGGTGAGTTGCGTGTCATTCTGAAATGACCTTTCAGACAAAGCACCCAGCCATCACTAACTGCTTTATAAAATTTTATCCCTGGCATGAGAGAGAATTTTTTGGCAGAGAAGCACCAAAGTTTATTTCTATATATGCCTAGTCTCTTCCAATTTTTTTTTCTAAGATAGTTTCCCTTCAAATTAAGAAATGAAATAAAAATGCTAATAGCTTGCAGTTGAATTGTCTGTATTTAATAGTTAGCTCTGTTATTCTGTGGTGCACAAGAAAGGAGAACATTGATTTTCTTCTATAATTTGAAAAATAAAAATCAAATTGACTACTCTTTAAGTAGCAGGAGAAATGATAAGCAGATGATGACTTCTATAAAGTGAACATTGTCCCTCCAGGTAAATACTGAATCGAGGACTGCAAGATATTCACAACAACTGCTGATACATCTTCAAACTTGCACTGTTTTGCATGTCATTATAAGAAAATAAACTGGCTGATTTTGTAGAAGTCACAGCTTTTTTATTTTTTTTTTTTTTTTTCTTCTCCTGGACTGAAAGTATATCTCCTTCAGAGCAAATTGCCTTCAAAGTTTGTATTCAAGTTGTTGCAGACTTTTGGAATTGTTAACGGTGCTGTTACGATCACTGGTGGATGAGAGCAACTTGCCGCACATGTAGAAGACCTTTCAAAGTCCTTTGAGGAAACAAGTTTTAGGTTTTCTGTTATGTAAGAGGAGCTTTCTTTGATGGAGGAGTTGGCACTGTCTCAAGAGTCTTGATTCATGCTTTCATCCCTTTGCCCAGTAGATCAGGCTGGCTCTGCGGTATCACGGTTGGTCCAGGCACTACCGTAGATGGGGACCTCAATGCAATCTTCTAAAAGCTTTCATCAGCTTTTGTTGGATTATAACAAATTAAAACATCCTGACCCGGCTTCTCATCTGAGTGTCTCAGGCCAAGTATATTTACTTCTGTTTGTTTATTTTTAGAACTTTAAATACTCAGTTTTATTTTTGTTGCAGTAAACTGGCCAGAAGTGATCTGTTATCGTAGTCTGAAGGGAAATCACAGGAGTGACAGATGTTTGTTCATTATATAGCTGGCATTTATTTAGGGTTTCACCATAAAGATTTTAGAATAGAAAATAGAAAAAAAATGGTCCCAAATTCAAAGCATCCTTGTCTTATATGGTATGGATCATCTGGACAAGCTAGCAGACCTATTTGTTTTTGGGGAAGACCTACGATGCTATTTCAGGACTCCAGATCAGTTGAACAACGGTTTTAAATAGACCAATCGATGTACTCGTAGCTCACGTCTTCCTGTGATTCCCTAGCATGGAAAATGGATGATGCAATACAGGAAGCATGTGATATTGGGAAACCCTGGGTTACATGGGGTTGGAAGAGTACCCAGATCCAGCTGACTGGCCCTAGCAAAATGAACATATAAGATGGAAGGCAGCCATAAAGCCAAACCAGTATTGGGCCACGATTTGGAGAAGCATGCAAATGGCCTTTAGGAGGAGACAGACAGGAAAATGAGATGTCCAGACAGAAATTAGAACATTTCTAGTGTCAGAGGTAGCAGAAGAACCCATGAATCCTGGGTCTTGCCCAGTATGTGAAGAAATTATGAGGTGCAGTGATTAGTTTAGACCTTTTGGTCTAAACCAGAGTGTTTTAGTATCCTTTTACACCACAGTATTTTGTCTAATTCATTAGCTCTGCTTTAATTCACAGCAACATACATCAATTTGTCCTGGCAACTAGCTCATTTAGGGTTATCTTCTGGGACCTCTTGTTTGAAAGGAATGAATTTTATTTCTTTGAACAAAAAGAAGCGGCTGCTTAGGCTTGGTACTAGACCGGGGCTGATGTAGGGCTGAAGAGCCGTGTGTTGGCTGCGTGGTCTTCAGAGACAATGCAGCAAGAATCACTCTGAGGAGCCTACAGTCTTCATAAATTATATGGACCAGGAGTAATGCTGGTCGTTCTGGGGGAGAGATTTGCCCAGGCTGATACCCGAGCTCAAAGTACATCAGAATCCACTTTGTGAAGAGAAGGGAGTTGAGGTGGTTTAATGTAGAATATGGCTTAGGCTGGAATTGGCCTTCAGTGGCAACAAAAGCTAGCTTTTCTCTCTTCAGGAATAGAAACTTTCCAGTATCTGGTGGCTCTGGGCCAGACTGATCCAGGAAGGAGCAAAGGGAAAAATTATGCATGTAATTGAACCACATAGGAATTGTTTGAAATGGTCTGAGAGGGCATACGTAGAAATGATGGGATGAAATGGCAAAGAAAAACTTATGTTGAATATTACAATCTCCTAACAGAAAGATATATTAGACTAAGGAGGAATATCCCAAGGGAAATGGTGGAAGCCCCATTGCTTGGATAATTTCTAATTAAACTAGACAAAGCACTTGAGAATATATTGTAAGGGAAAATCCTGTAATGGCAGCAGGCTGGACAGGGTGACCCTATAGGTCGTTTTCATTTCTAATTTCTATGATTCACTAATGATTAAGTAATTCACAGATAAACTAAACATTCGTATTGCTGGGTCTTATCCGAAACTCACCTCACCTATCAACCTTTTCAAATTTACCAATTAATAGTTAATTAGTTAATGTTTGTAAAGTGCTTTGAAGATGAAAAGTGCTAAGTACTAAGTATTATTATAGAAATAGGGATAGATAAACTCATTTTACTTAATTTTGAACCCACTCAAACACTCACGGAGGGCTCAAAATTCAGATTCAGACTTGAGCATTATTGGGTTTGCCTGCCTTGTAGAGGGACGTTCTGTGAGGTTGTTACACTGTCATTAAAACGTAGTTATAATTTTGATAATGCACTTACCGCAAATTTCTATATAGGGTGCAGCAGTTATAATCCAATCCTGATAAAATGGGCATGAGAAGCTATTGTCCCTGTCCTTACACAAGCTGCAGTGGACAATACAAGCACTTTGCTTTGTGAGGGAGTGCAAGTGGCACAAAGAATATGAAGGCTGTTTTCCATAATGGCTTTTACTCTTCCAGTTTATGTTGATTTTTTTTGGGGTATATTTAATAGCACCAAATGAATGAGTTATTATTCAGGAAGGAACTTCACTGAGAATTCCCAAAAGGCTGTATTTCAAGTCCATCTTACGTCCGTTCTTGTAAGCGGTTGCTGGTATGCGCGGTGGTCTGAGCTGTGACTTCTATCACCCAGAAAGTGGCATAGTCTCTGGTGTGACAGAGGTGGCACCCGATGTGCACAGCATGGCAGGGTGCTCAGTGATGCAGCGATGGTAGGTCTATGAATGATCTGTATGAGTGTGAGGCTGTAGCTGAAACTATATTAAAGCAAATCAGGGGTAATCCCCCTTCTGCCTGCCTGAAGTAAGGCAAAATCAGAATGACTTCCTTTGGATGAAGTAGTGAAGGTTTAATTTTTGCTTTTATTTTCAAAAGGAACATAAAATAATAATAAAATACTGGTTTATGCTCAGAAACCAAGACCTGGACAAAGTAGAGTACAGTAGAAATGATAATTTCAGTCAGTTCTGGTCTGAATATTGCCTTAACTGAGTCCACATCACCTTTCCATTGACTTTTTCAGGAAGGCTTCTTCCCCCATTCCTGTCCATTTGGATATTCCTAGGAAATAATTTTCAGGATTTCAAACCTAAGTTTGTTCATCAGTATCTTGAAGTCATTTGTAACAGAGCAAACAAAGCAATTTCAGGTGGAGCTCACTAATGTCAGGGGATACAATTTGAGAGCACAATAATGATTTGGGAAATAATACCACGTGGTTTGTGGTAAGGTTTACCAATTACAGTGCTTGAATAATAAATCTTAGATATCGAATCCTCGAACGAATAATCACAGTGAATGAGTAATTTATAGGTTAAAATATGTTGAATCAAAGCACTCATCGAGTAATTGGAAAATGCATGCACTTCTGTGCGAACTGAGGTTCCCCCAGTCTTCTGGATGTGCTAGAAATACAAAAAGACAGCAGATATTTTAATAGGTATATCAAACACGTGATACAGCATGGAACTAAAGAATAGATACATATTCTTATATATTGCAAGAGCAATCCAGGGACCTAAAGGCTTCTTGATGCACTTCAGTTTTATTCTAAGGCTTTGGGATATGTTCTGGAGAAAAACAAAGATAGGGAAAGTTTATGGTGAGTGGGATCAATTCTAGCTGCATTTTATAAAAGGTAGATCACACCAGAGTAAGGTAACATCTCTCTTTGGTAAAATAACCGATTCCTCGGACAAAGGAAATGCAAAAGATCTAATCTGTCTGGACATCAGCGAAGCACTTGATAAAGTGCCACATGGGAAACATCTAGTTAAGCAGGAAGAGATGGGACTTTGTGTGAGAGTGGTGAGGAATGGCTAAAAGGGGAGACAGCAACAGATTGTGAAAGGGGAAGCATAGGGCAGGAGAAGGGCTCATTAGCGGAGCTCGTCAAGGATCAGTCTGACTCATCTTATTTAACATTTTCATTAATGACCTTGGAGCATAAATTAGGAATGTGCTAATGAAATGTTGGAGTTGACAAAGTTTGGAGACATTGCCAGTGAGCAAGGAGAACCTGAATACACAGGAAAGAAAGTGTGTGGCCTTGAGGGTTGGAATGGGAGTCATGAAACAAAATTCAGTAAGAAAAAGCACCAGGACACACACGTAGGAAATAAGAAGAACTTTTGTTACAACGTGACCTCGTGGGTAGCAGTAGACACGGATGAAAGATGGCTCTCAGGCACCAAAGAAACAGGAGAAATGTCCCTAAGATGCGTCAGGTGAGATATTTTAATGGACGGGAAGCTGAATGCCATTGCATGGGGTGTCAGTGAATGAATTTAGCAGTGCAGGGAAGCACTGGCGGGATGAAAGACGCCAGGCAACCTTGTGTTATGAGGGGAGACGAAAGGAGATTTAGCATATCAAAATGGAGGCACAGAAGGTGTGTGATTGCTGTCAGTAAATGCATTGGGACAGTTTCTAAGTGCAAGTGCAATGCTGACACCGAAAAAATTGGCTATAACCTGGTCTTGATGGAATATAGATATGAGACTGGAAAGAGATTCCTAGCTATCAGATGAAGGAGTTTCTGGAAAAGGCTTCCGGTAGGAGTAATGGGGACAAGAACAGTAGTGTGTTCAGAGATAATGTTAGATCAGTTTGTAGAAGGGATATTATCATTTACATGATAGTTAAGGAACGAACCTGATAACCTCAGCATTCTCATCCACTCTGTCTTCCTGTCTTTTCATAGACAATATGGGGCTGGGTATCGGGCTAAACTCTCCAAGTACAGTATTCACTGTGAACTGTCCACTCATTTACAGAAAAACATTACAGATTAAGTGCTAATTCCCTGTAACAACTGAGACATACCTAATCTTGATGTACACTTTGGTCTGTTCCAAATAAGAGAAGAGGAAGGTTGATAATTAATATTAGAC
>NC_133974.1:133223151-133403151 GCF_047716275.1 Strix uralensis
GGAAGAGAAAGGCCATGAAAATTACAAGCTTTGTAAAAAGTTTCTTGGCAAGTAATGGTTTAACGCTAAGAAGTTAGGTTAAAATGGTTTCAAAGTCTAAAATTAGTTACATTTTAAACTAACAGCATATGCTTTTATTGTCTCTGATCTAAAATATAATCCCAGGAGGCTGTAAAAAGCATGCAAATCACAGAAAGCTAATTTGCTCCTACAGCGACACCTCCCATGTAGTTGGGAGGTCTATTAGACCTAGTGTACTCTCCATTATTTGCATATTAATAGCACCTGCTGAAATACTTTGGGATTTACTTTTCCTGCCAGCAGAGGGACAAAACAAACAAAAATTTATATAAAAGTCCTTTCATACAGATCTGATGAACAATAAACTATTTAGACAGTGCTAAGAATGCCAAATTAGTGAGAGGCAATGGCATAGGATTGCAGATGCCATCTGTGATTTTCAGAGAAACCGGACTGCAAGTTCGCTTCAAAAAGACCAAACAAAAAAATCCCAAACCAAAAACCCAAACAACAAGAAAGCCCTCTCTGGAAAGTGCTGGGTAATTTGAAATCAGTCACTTGGCTCAAGTCTGAAGAATGGAAAAGTTTAACTAAAGAAATCCAGACACTGCAGCAAGAAAAAAAGAAAAACACAACAAAAAACCCTACACACCCACAACCACCGAAAGCAGAACCCCCCAAAGTGGACCTTGATTAAAAATCTACAAAACCCCAGGCTTTGATATTAGCCAGGCCTGCAAGGCCTCGTCTCCTGCACATAAAACAAAAAATAAATTAAAACCAGCTACAGCCTGAGATTTACTTAACGAGCCAACTTCCAATCTCTGCTTATGACCACCGCTTCCCCTTCTGGCCCCCTAACTATAAAAAAAGCCCCTTGTATATTCCTGTAGCTCATCTTCTTCAGGGTAAGGGTGAAAGCAGCTTCCTTTCCACGGTAGCAAATGGAAAAAGCTCACTTTTCAGTGCAGAGCTGAGCCAGACCCGGCAGGCTGGATGTATAACACGTGCCTCTCTCTGCAGAGCGGATTTGGGATCTGACCAGGGAGGCCAGGGCATTCCCCAGTACCTCTTTTTCCAAACAGGCAATTGGTATTCCTAAAGAAGCTCTAGCCATGTACTCATATTCCCTTCAAGAGTTACAAGGGGCCTATATTTCTCCCCGCTTTTTAAACCCACTGCTTTAATTCTGATTATGCACCCTTTTTAAAATAGGCACTGAAAGGCCCACTAGAGTTATTTACTGCTGGTGTGCTGAATTTCTGTAGCATTTTAACTACCTTCATATTCCCAAACGAAGAAGGCAATTTAACTTTAAGTTAAAAATGACTAAATTGTTCTCCACATATTAAAAAAGCAGTGAAAGAGCATTTCATGTAGGACGATGAAGCACGGAAAAGTGATTTTTTGAGCAGCCTGGCCAGTGCTCTGCTGGGAGGGTGAATTGAGAGTCTGTCCTGAGCAAGGGCAGCCTTCAGCTGCCGGCCCGGCGAAACCCTGCGGCCGCCTTCCTCTGCGGCAGCAGAGCCCCCGACTCTGTCCCTTTGCATGGTGTGGCTCTCATGGTGGGGGGCGGGGGGGGGGGAGAAGAAGGGACTGTTGCTGGGAAATATATTATTATTGGCCTCTCTTCACCACAGACAGAGCTCAATATGTCTTTTGGCTCTGCACAGCCAAATGAGACCTATGAAAAACTTGCTCAGTGTCAATTATAATTACCGAAGGAGGCAATCAGACCTTACAGCGATGGGGACCCCTGAAATGCTATAGACAGGCAACTCCCACCATGGCTGTCAACAAATGCTAATTCTCATTAATGTGTACGTAACTCTTAAACGCTGAAACAGTGGTAGCTATTAGGATTAGCTGGTAGCTAATTAGTAATAAGTAGTAGAACTAGTTAAAGTTGCAGGATGGCAAGCAGATGCAGAGTGGAGGACTCGGCTCTGAGCTTATGATCACTCTTGGTGATAATTTTCAGCATATTTTTGCATAGTCAAGAACCTCTAAATTGCTGGAAGGAAAGAGGCTTACCAGAATGGTTCCTGGGAGGCTTCAGTGGTTCGGGGCATTGAGAAGCAAAGCTATCTCTGTGCCCTACAAAAATGAGTTTGCACCCCAAGTCGAGAAGAATAGGGCAGGCTCCATCTCCTCTAACTTGTCTGTGATGTCCAGCAGTCAGTCACCCGCTGTGGGCTGGTCACGGATGCTGCGCCTGAGGGTGGCACCAGCAGGCACGACGCCTCGGTCGGGGAAGTGTCTCCACCGACCCGGAGAAAGCCCAGTCCCAACAAGCAGGATGGGGTAAGCCAAAGCGTCTGCCTCAGCACAGCCTTCCCTGCTGGCACGTTGTGTTTTGGAGAGGGGAAGGCACGGAGCGTTGGGAGGGACGTGTCCCCCTGCGGTCAGGAACACGTCCTGCCCTGGGGCACGGCACGGCAGGGAGACGTGGACTCTTACTGCCTGCCACGGACGTGGCTAAAAACTTCCCGTGCTGCCACGCAGCGCTGCCCCAGCCTTTCTGCAAAGTGTTCTTCCAGTCACAGAGAGCCATGTATTTGTAATGACAGCAATAAAAACAATAATAAAAAAGCCCACCCTGAAAAGCAAAACCCAGGCCATTACCTATTATAACAAATTGAATTGGATGTTCCTTACCTGAAATTTCATGAGCAATTAGCAAACAGAATTATCCACAAATGCAAGCGTGCCCTATTATCCTCGTAGTGATTTCAGCAGCCACAACGTTACAAGCTTGCAGTTTGCTATCTAGCAGCCTCCAAACCACAGTTTTTTCTTCTTTTTTTAAACATGAAGTTCATGGCAGCCAGTGTTTTACCACCTGCACACTGAGGGAGAAAAAAAAGCAAGGGGGAGAGGATCAATATATACAGTATGTTTATATTCAGCAAAAACATGTTGCAGAGTAGGGAGCTGTGATGTGTGTGTTTCCATTGTCTGTGAAAGGATCCTTAGTGGCACTGCAGCTGGAAAAATAATGGAAGATCAGGGGACTGTCTTCAGTGACAAACTTTCATCTGGTAAGTTACAATAATATTGCAGGAAATGATACCTTAGACCGCAACTAATTTGTGAATCCCAGGAAAGGCAGATCACTGATTCTTCATCAGGGCTGCAGAACCTGATCTATAAAAATTTAGGCCTCAGCAGGAGGTTGGGTGTAAGTGTGATTTGCATCTCAATTCTTAGTCCATCACAACCTTTAAATCTTCCTGCAGCACTATCACAGTGGAAATTTTTGTTCTCGGTGCGCTCAAAATATACATGAAAAAATAAAAAAGTCCCTGTACAATGGAAGTCGGCCACTCATAGGAAAGAACGTAGCGTTTATGCTCAAGTTGTTTCACAAAACACCATTACATCAGAGTCTTTCATCATTTTATGGGGGATCGAGTCCCCTGACACCATCTTTGGGGACTTCACGTGGTGCTTGTCACTATCATTCCACTTGCACAAACACCACAGCCCTTTCAATTTTTATCTGCCGAGAACCCGGCATACGTTACACTATTTAGTTTTTGTAAGAGGCTGTATTCTCCGTATGAAGAACTCATAACAAATAAAAGGCATTTCCCTGAAAAAACGAGATTGAGAGTGACGGTTAAGGGAATTTCGGGCGGGCCCCCTTTACAGGAGACGGCAGCAGCCCTGCCATCCTTCCCGCTGACTGATGGCACCGGTCCAACCGATCCTACGTCGAGCAGCCACCAGCACTGGCAATGATGGCACGACGCTCACATATTTCCCAAAAAAACTTTATGGGACAGACTACGACCCCCGTATACATGCTGGAGAGGAGTTATTCATAGTAACAGGAGGGCTTCCCTGCGCCGCCACCGAATCAGGGAGACGAGTTTTCGGAGCGAGGTAAGAAAATCTACTCTTAACTCCTTTAGCCAAGGAAATGTTCCACGTCAGACGCTCACAGCCTCTTAACCCAGCGTCAACAAAGACAGGTCTTCGTGCCCTTCCTGTGTGTTTATGAAGCCAACTGAGCCAAACTCTTTGAGAGGAAGCCAGCGTGCAGAGCCGCCCGCGAGCCATAGAAGATGATTATTAATGTTCTGGCAGAGCTCAGATGCCTCTCCTTTCTGCATATGGAGCCAGGTTTTGTCCTGAAGAGCTCCATACGACCATGAATTCAAATTCACATTTATTTTGGCAATTTGATACCTGTTTTCCTACGTGTAGAACTTTATTGCCACTTACGCAGATACGGCTAAACTCGGCAACCCTTTCCAGGGACACGTTCTCCAGCTGATTGAATTTCCAGGCTCCAAACCTCAAAGTCCAAGTAAAGGGTGCAGGAGTTCATCCACCAGCAATAGGACAACATCAAACAGGTATCATAAATGCGCTTCCGAGTTTCTCTCTGCTTTTGCTGTTACTGGAGGCGATAGGAGCTTTCTATTGACTTCAGCAGACACAGGCTTAATGAAGGACATTTTTTCTACCCATCTCATAATGGCACATTCATTCCCTCACTCTAATTTGCCATGTTGGGACCCAGCGATTTGTTTTATTGCATAGTGATACATGCTGGCATTTACAACATTGCAGCACTTTCACTGTGAACTTTCATACAAGCTGCTCCCCTATGACAAATGGAAAGCCAGTCTCCACACGGAAGGTTACGGCTCTTCTTGAAATGCACCGAGTGAAGTCTGTTGTTCCCTAAGGAGGAGGCCAAGCTTTGGAAAAGTTACTCCCATACCGGAGAACCTGTATTCACAGACATTTATGGGGTGCTGATTCCAACTCTCTGATGTTTTTGACCTGGGACATCCCAAACAATCAGAATGTTTGCTTGCACTCCACTGAGTGTCTGAGAGCCCAATCAGAATATTTCAGACTGAAAAGAAGCATGGTCCTGAACGTCCTGCTAAAAATAAATAAATAAAAGCCTTCATAGAAATGCAGGGTACATAATTTTTCTTTTCTTTAAGGACACTTCCTTGTTAAGAGCACAGAAAGCAGTCAGAAGTATAGGTCTTACCAACTACTCTCCAGCATAACATCACTGGCATTCAAAACATACAACTCCTGTGTTTGTACTACATTTCCCTAACAGCTTACATCGAGGCCAAACAGACAGCATTCTGCAAAGGTCTTCTAAAATAAGCTTATTTAAAAGAGCAAGGTCAATGCCCAACATATGTCTGATTCTGTGAATAGAAATCAAAGAGTTAGGAGCAAATGGAATATGTCAGAACTCAGTGGTTTTCCATGCCAGGCGCTTTCTACCAAGTTCACATTTCTGCTGCCAAAACCAGTAACAATCCCGTCGTATGGACTTCGGCTTTGGAAAAGTTTCTAAAAAAACCCCCGGTGTCTGTGCATAGGCTACTTAGCTCAATAAATAAAACTAATGCATAGATAAATGTGTTTATCTGGACATGCTATTTATTGTCTCTATAACTGTATTTTTCTTTTAATGGGACACATGCTGATTCCATGCTTCAGCCCTAGGCTCTATTAAAATCAGATTAAAAGCATTAGTAATGTAGTTAATTCCATTTATAATATGCCCATCAAGAGAAAAGAGAACATGAAAATAGGGAAATATATATATAGACGGGATTTAAGAATTTTTTAAAAAAACATTCTACTCCATTTTGATCTTTGCAAAAAAGAGCATTTTTGTAAAATAAAAAGGGAAAACTTTTTCCTCTCTTCACGTAAAGTAACTCTGCCTGGTCTTTTAAACCATATCTTGCAGAATGATATTTGTGATTTCAATTAAAATATGCTATTGTCACTTTTGCCTCCCTCTTTGGTGTTTTAAATTGATCCTAATGGCTTTGCCTTAAGTGATTTGCGTCACATGGTGAATCCCTGTCACTGACAGCACCTCCCACTATTGCCCTCCCGAATAATCACTACCAGATAATCACTTCTTCCTCCTTCTCCCAACATTATTGCTCGCTTCCCCTCTGACTCTGCATGCTGGTACAGTCTGCAAAGTATTTGCTCTTTAACATCTTTAACATATGGCTTGTTGCTCTGGCACACAACAGTCAGGGATTTAAAAGAAGGATAAAAGCTGCATGAAAAAGGACAAACCGATGGCTCTACAGGTAGGCTTGTATCTCTCCGTGGTCTGTTTTCGAGGCTGCAAACCAGAGGGTGAGGAAAGGAAGAGCAAGAGAGAAAGAGCGGGTTGGGATTAAAATCTCTCCGGCACCGTACTCACAGTTTAGGGCCTGGCAGCTGCTTATACGCAGCCCGAGTCCCCTTGCCGCTCGCTGCTTTCTAAGAGCCCTGCGAGATGGAGACCGACCGAGGTGAACCTCTTTAGGACTGCAAAATTTCCACTGGAGACTTCCCACCGAAAAGATGCCATCAGCAGAGGCCCTAAAAGGCTTTGGCTGAAAGCCGAGCACCTGAGCTGCCCTCTGTCCCCTGCCCTGTCCTTCAGCATTGCATCCCTCACGCCCCCTGCTATACGCACACGAGGGTGCACAGGGAACCACGAGCTTTCGCCTTCTGAGAGGAGGATCCTTTCTCCTTTGCCTTTCATGGATCTCATTATTAATTGAAGAATCATTTAGTTTGCATAATTGTCCTCTGCCATACATAATTCCAACCCTTCTCTTTAAATTGGCTTATTAAACTAAATACAGTCTTTTGTTTTTGTGACTCCATCTATCAAAGCTTCTAGATGGACAGTCAGTGTGATGTGAAGAAAAAAGAACAAACTAATAGTATTAGGAAGCATCTCTTTATGTACATTTATGAGATCTACCACCAGGTGACTCCATTCTAAAATATCTGTATTTTCATAAAACGAAATGCTTGCTTTCCTACACCCTGAACATCATCATAATGCCCCCCTCCATCAGATTTAGCACTCTGAAAGAAACAGTGATGGATAAATAAATAGCGCTCTTACTTAAGACAGGAACTATTCCTTTTTGAATAGCACATGAAATTGTATTAGAGAGATTCAGGGATTTCCACAACAGCCTGATCTGTTCCTATCTAATCAGACCTGATTAATTCAAATCAAACCGCAAGCCTCAGTTTTATTTTGCTTTAAAAACTCAAGATCAACAACAAATCAGCAGTATGTAGATATCTCAGAGGCAGTTAACACGGAAAGCCTACAGACACGGAGTCTCACAGAGTCAAATGGATATGATTAAACATTTGGAGTCATTTATTAATATTTTATATATTCAAATATATACAGAGCAGATAGGACCAGTTAGAGGGATGCTCTTCACAGGGGACTTTATTATATTTATGCCTAAGAACAGGAGATCCAGCTCAGGTGTCAAAGGGTGTTTCTTCGAAATAGAAAAACTATTAACAAATAATAGGGTTACGTGGGAGGGTTTGTAACACAGAACTGCACTAAACCATGCAACGATCTACACAGATAATCAAGGCGTTCGTGCGATACTGAGCACAGAAGAATAACTAAAATAAGAAAATACTCCCGCAAATGCAAGACTGCAAATGCAAAATAGGTAGCCACGCAAGAAGTATTTTGGAGGTTTACCGAGCCATTATTTCCGCGGAATACGTACTCGGATAGGCACTCAGACCTGACCAGTTTAATCCACATCAGACCAGGGAGACGCAGGGTCAGGAGGCTGAATGTGCATTTGGGCACTTGGCACAGCTGTTTTCCTTAGGTGCAATACACTTGTCACTAGTGGTGGCACTTTGCATTTGCTGTATGGCAGCATATGTGCTTGCCACATTTGGGACCCATTATATCTCTTTACCCTCCAGCCACTTCCCTTCCCTTCTTGTTAGCTACGTGTCCATATCTTCTTCCATACTCTTTCGCTACATTGCAGTGCCAGCTCTTTGCCCCCTCTGCTTACTCTGCTGACTAGAAATATTGTCCGTACTCTTTATAAGCTTTAGATTGTCTGTACTCTCTACAAGCTTCCCATATTACAACCATCTGTAGGTGGGGCGGAATTCATATAAATATTACTGAATTTATAACACATATGCACATGTACATATATACACGTTCTGTAAGAAATGATAGCTATTCCATCACTGAAACACTTACCTGGTTCAGAAAGATTTTTGCTACCAGGGAGAGCACACACAGACAAAGAAAAGTTGAATAGCCGAGGAAATCTTTCAAAGCATAGTGTAAACCCCAACTAAAAGCTAAGCTGAAAAAAAAGGGAGGGGATGGACTATATGTTCACATTTCAGCCTCTGCAATTAAAACCACAGCTACTGCAACAGCACAAACCAATTGGTGTATGTTGATGTATTGGCTCGCAGATAAAACGGTATCTGACTGCATGTCCAAAAGAGGTAGTTAAATCTTTCCGCTTGCTTTGTACACGCAGTTGCACAGACGGGACTGACTGCAGGACTCATTTTTGCTCAGTGTTGGGTCATTGCATACGACGACAACGGTTAAGAAGAAATTGGGTTGACGTCTCGTTTTGAGGGGCTGTACTGCCAGCCTCCCAACTCCAAATACACAATGTTTCCTACCAGGATGCTGGGACACCGGTTCAGCGGAAAAAGTCTCCGGTCTGGAGAGATCTGCTTGCCCAGGCAAGTTCCCAGCTAAGCAGTGCCCGAGCCCAGCAGAGGCTCTTCCTTGGGCTCCCCGGAGGTGTGGGTGTGCAGCCAAGAAAGGAACGTTGAGCTGCAGATAAAAAAGCTTTGTGCTCTTTTAAAAAAGAACATTAAAAACATAGCGGCCTCTGATTCTCGTTTTCGTAGCTACAGCTATGTCCTTGATGACCAGCGTTCAGATAAAGCCAGATCTCCCTCCAAACCAGAGCAAGCCAGGGTTTGGGAGCTTCACGCCTGGATGCAGATGTAAGCCAGTGCAGTGGAGAGGCTCCCTGGGAAATGCAGATCCATATTCAGCTTTTTCTTTCCACAAATATGAGCAAGTTGAAAATCAAAATTTCCACTCATAATAAACCAAACTCCAAACGCTAATTAAAGGGGATTTTTTAAAAAAAAAAAAAAAAAAAAAAAAAAAAACACCTGCTCAGCTTTGGTCTGCTTCTGTTTTCATTAAATTTATCTTTAAGTATTTTCTAAAAATCTCTTCCCAAGGAAGCAATCACAAAAACCCATTAGGGTTATTTTTATACAATGGTGAGGACACCAAATTACCTTCCTGATGTAGCTCCTGTCTAGGTAAGCGACACAGCCAAACCTTGATCTGCATGTCCTATATGCCAGGCCTGCTGTTTTTAAATGCTACTGAAAGGCAGCAGTTGGGAAAATGATGTTACAGCCATGGCCTATGTGGGCTGTCATCTCGGGGAGCACCGTTTCTCTCGGCAGCTGCTCTCAGCAGCTATATCCCTCACCTGACAATTGCCTCGTTCAGCAACAGGTCAGGCCAGCAAAATCCCTCGCTTGCTTTCCGGCTCCCTAAGTATCAGTGACGGAGTGCGAATCGCCTCTGGCTTTCTCTGCAGCCCCCATTACATTAATGAATGGCATTACATAAAGAATTGCTGCTGACAACTGAGTCCTTTCGTAAGTCCTGATGCTTTTGGACATGTCCCTCCATTCTCCCACCCTCCCTTTCATACACACACAGGGAGAAGACTTAGGAAGAAGGCCAGAAAAGCAGGGAAATTTTGGTCTTCTCTTCGAGGCGACCATTTGTGAATCAGCGTGGGAAATTAGTTTGCTCACATTTCGATACAGAGTTTTGAGGCAGTTGACTGGAGAGAGAGAGCTCACCCGCAGATCAACAAGAGACAGGTTTTTCATTGGTACCTGTTGCTGCAGAGGGGGAGGTCGACCCACCCTCTGACGCAAGTGACACGATGGAAAATTCATAGGTGGGGCAGGCGAGGTGAGAGACTGGACAAAGCCCGTCCGTTTTAATGTAACTAGTTACAATATGCACATACATTTCATGCCATCTCCCTGCCCTTATAAATGTCAGGAATGCTAAGTAGGCAGGAGGCCCCTCTAAGCACGGAGATGCTCGTAACTTACAGCAACGCTCCCGAAGTGCAACCCGTGGGCCTGAGAAGCTTTTGTAAGGACCATGTGACGGCCTTTTTACTCGTGGCCATCCTTGACAAAGCAGCCGATCGTCAGCATTACGGTGGTGACAAGGTACTCGGTGGCTGTGCGGGTCCCACGCGAGGGGGAATTAGGTGAGGATGCTGAGCTCTCCTCTTTGTGCTTTGCACATGTGAAGCATGTTGTGTTCCATCTTCTGAGCAGAAAGATTCTGCATTTTGGGCGAGTTCTGTTCAGTAGCCCCCCAGCCATGTCATTAGGCAGTCCTTCAGGAACAACATTTTGAAAACTCCTTGCTGAGGAGCTCGGTACTAAAGCTACAACCTGTAATCTGGGTCGAGGTTTTATCAGTCATCAAGATCAGAAGGGAAAAAGCACTTGTAGTTCGTGAATGGCCAACTCAACTGCTTGGAGAACGAGTTGATTCAGGCTGCCAATATTGGCTCTTACACAGATAATAAACTAGACTGGCCTTTCTCCTGACATCACACTTCAATCAAAAACTTTCTCACAAAATGTCACTTTCAAAGTTGCAGCTTTAAAAAAAAAAAATGTCTTTATAAAAAATTCATGGCCACAATGATCTGATAATGCAGCTTTCTGATACCAGCAGATGTTTTGTCTAACATGTTCCCTGAAGCTGTACTCTGTGCCTTCATATCTTTCATTTCCAGTTGCTATCTGCTGACTGTGGGATGTCATGTACGTACCCTATAGCGATGCGCAGCAATTCGCATCTAACACCGCCGTGCGTAATGAGCTTCACAAGATGCTTGTCGCAATAACTCCGCACTTCCCCAACCATATGGAACACAACACTCCAAAGCCCACAGACACTTTTTTTTATTACAGTTCAGATCCTTAAAACATAATCTGTGTGATGTCTAGTGAATGTACGTGAAGAGCTGCTGAAAACAAAGTTAACACTTGTTCACATCATCTGTTACAAATGTCCAATTTGGGACAATAAATTTCCTCGGAACCTGTTCTTTTGCTGACTCGTTGCTTTATCTTTTTTCTCTTTCTCTCACGTCGTTTTTTTTATGAACTATGCATATGTATTAAATGGGATTTGTTGTCCCTAGATACCAATTTGCATAAAGTGCAAGCCATCATTGGTTGGAGAGAAGCAAATTACTTCTCCAGCAAGATCACACTTCTTTTTTTTTCTTTTTCTTTTTTTTTTTAATTTTAACAAACCGCAGGCAGAGGCTGTTAACAGCACTTAGCCAGATATGCAAAGTATCACTTTTCTCAAAAGCAGCTTGATCAATGAGAAAAAAAAAAAGAAGAAAGGGAAGGTATTATCCAGTTAAGTACAATGCAGAAATGACCCAAGACTGAAGGAGCTAACCCAGCCATTCACCTGTAAGTCGAGCTGCCCGATTCCCAGTAAAATCCAATTCAAGCCTGGCTTAGCACTCAGGACACAAAGCAAAACACTTCGACTGAGCAGAGCCTCCCAGAGACACCGTTCCCTTTTCCAGGTGTCCTCAGTGTGTTTCCAGAAATCCCAAGTGTGCTTTTCACTTTCACATGTTGCTCAGCTCCCTCGCAAAAGCCTTGCTTGCTCGCTCACCTCTCCACACATTTACTCACGCTGGGCACCTTCTGAAGAACTGTGTAAATACTAGCTTGAAATATCTTTACAAGTGCAGGGAGGCTCTCCTCCGCCCGCACCCCCCCTAAATTTTACTGGCTCCCTGGCACCAGAGGTACTGCGCAGGATGGCAGCTGCCATCCTAGCAGGCTCTGGACAATTACAGTCTCCCTTTTTTCCTTATGCTCCTCATTGTGCACACCTGTGACACGTTGGCAAGAGCCTCAGCTATAACAACATGACAGATTCCTCGGTTCAGAGCTAGCCCTGGATGAGCCCTCTACTTTTTGGGGAGGAGGAGAGACAGAGGAGGGAAAAATTACCATGAGGGGATTTTACAAATACTTCAAGAAACAGATTATCTAAGCAAACCTCTGATGAACCAGATGATGTACAAACTCACCAGCCCACTATTGAAAGGATTTGCAAGCCATGAGCCAGGCTCAGTTAAAAAGTGTGGGATATTAAATTCACTAACGGGAACAAAGTAGCGGAGATGCTGAGCTGCAGTTTCCAGCTAGGTCTGAATTTCCCACGAATTTCGTGCTGGGACATCGCTTGGGGTGTTGGGGAGAAGGGGTCCTCTCTAAATGTAATCTTTTATTCTGTTGTGCTCTCTAAAAATGACTGCAGGATCTGTCTCTCACTAAATGTTCACTCAGAATTTAATCCCAAATCCATCAGTATCATGTGCTTGGATTGCTTTACCTCTGAATTTAATGGACAGAAGATGCTCTCTTAAGAATGGTTCACTCTTAAGAATGAGATCACACAGAACATTAGTAATTGGTTGCAGACATAGGACAATTAATCTGGGCAATGGTGATGACTAGATGCTGAGGTGCTTTTCAGGGAGTTTTGGGTGCCAAAGGAACAAGCTAGGACCCAGGGTGTGTAAATTCGCAAGAGGTAGCCTGTATTTCCTTGTTACCTTTAGCATCTAGCCAAAGATACACGCTCACAGATTTTATGCTGTGTGATGATACGAAGGTGGAAAAAATAGTTTCCGTCTGCAGAAATATTGGCAACTTCTTGCGGCTTTTGCAAAAAGGCAACAATCCCACAATTTCACACATCGCTACTATTAATGCATCCTGCTTTGTTTCCATATTTATATTCCTCACATTTAAAACGAATAAAATAGAATTTAAAAGAAGATCCTCGCTCCCAAATAATCACAAAAGCACAAATAAGTCAGTCATGCAAAGATTATGAGAAAAACTCACAAGAGGGAATAAAGTGACGGCTTTGAAAATGGGGCTTTTTTGTAACCAAGGGCACTGTCACTGTTAACCAACAGAATCACTGTGGGACCAGGTGCAACCATGTTTGGGGCACTTACCCTCAGATGGACCTCGTCTCTCTAAATCTGCTGTCTTAAAGGGCAGGAAGGATCAACAACTTCCAGGCTTCTCTCGCTTGAAAACCCTGGCAGTTCAAAAAGGCTGCGTGTAGGTGCCTCTGTACAGGTGCATCTGCAGCCTGATTCCTCTGGAGACAGACGTAGCCAAAGAAATATATTGCTAAAGCTTAGCTGAACGCAGCGTATGAGCCCCAACTGTACAGTAGGCGCTAGATAACATGCAATCATGGCCTCCTACTGCAGCAAATTCTACATAAACCCAGGCCTTTGAAAGAGAAGTAGTAAAAAAAAATGTGTTTTTCTCATTTCTTATCTGTACCTACTCCATTTTACCTAAGGCTGACTATTAGCTCAGCTGGTGATGTCACTTACTTCACTGGAACCTGTTATCATGAAAGATTTCTCACAGGATTTTCTATTTTGTTAGCTTTGCGCTTTGTGCAATGTTGTATTTCATTCCTTTAGATAAAGGGTTAAGTAATTCATGTTTTACCCATATAGACCAAGTTATACTCCCTGTGGGTAGCTGGCTTCCTATTGGCTAGAACGATGACCTTGGAAACAGACAAAAATGATGCATTGTTGCAATAAATATTATAGCTTGCACCTGTTTCTAATTAAGTCTGCCAAACAATTTCAGAGATACTGAAAAGAGAAATGTGTTGGCTTCTAATCGGGTGTTCTTTGCTGTTTGATCTGGATTATTCAGCCCCCAACATGACCTCGCCTTCTCGGTTCTTGTTTTTCTCTCTCTTTTCGGACTTGTAGAAAGCACTAGATTGAAAGAAGTCTTCTCAAAGAGGAACATCTCTGCCTAAAATCACTTGTAACTAAAATCCAGAAAATTGATGGATTTACACCAAGGCTCAAAGTAGTTTATGGCAGGATACCTCAGAAATCTCCACTACAACTTCTTGTTTTCAAAGGTCCGTTGTGGTCTTCTCCTTCACCTCCTCCTCCTCCTTCTCCTTTTCCTTCCCTCTTCTCTCTTTTAAACAAACTCCAGTGTTCATAACAATCTCTAGCATTAGGTGAGATTAGGGTGACTGGGAAGTTGGAGGTTTTTGTAACTGGACTTCAACATGTCAGGGAAACAGTTCAGGAAGGATTTTCCTGCTAACACTCACCAAAGAAATGTAAATGGAGCAGTGGTCACCTTCGTTATTTTAGAGTTAACAATACCTTGGGAAGATCCTGGTGGTCGTTGCCTATCAGAGCAAATGCTTTAGGGCAGGTATAGATTCAGGAAAAGAACACAAGAGGGGTTGTGATTTGCAGTTCAGCGTCACGTTTTTCACTCACTATATTGACTCTCAAGTTCATCTCCCACTGAAAGTGCTTCTTGGTGAAATGAGCGTTTTGGTTTTTGCACATCTGTCTACCTGAGTTGTGCGAGTCTTGCATAGATTTAATGCCTGCTCTATGATCTAGCTCTACGGACAACGTGTGGCAAAAGTTGACAATGTTTTCCTTAACATAACAAGTAAAGAAATAAGGAATTACTATTATCTCCATTTTTTAAATGGGGACCGGAAGCCACAGCTCAGCCAACACTTTTTGGCTGTCAATGACAGAAGCAGTCCAGTCCCTTCGGTCCCTACGGGGTCCCTTTTCTCACGCTGGGATAAGCATTTGTGCATCTGTATTTTGGAACCGATTGAGGAACTTACCCATCTGAAAACTAATCCAGCGATTAAAAAAAAAAAAAAAAAAAAAAAAAAGTTTGTTTCAGCCACATCAACTTCCCGATTTTGGTTTGCGCACGGCCTGGCAGGACAGGACTTAACAGCTAGGACAGAGGGAGTGCAAGGCAATATTTTTGGAAGAAACTGCATGAAATCACTGAAGAAACACACAGTGACATCAAGAAGACAATGCAGGCCTCCAGAGTCCACAGATGCCTTTCTCTGCTGTTAATGTCATCAACCTCGCAGTCTAGTAAAGATTTGCTGGTTGTGTACCAACCCTCTAAGCCACCCAAAGTTTCTCATGTGTGGACAATGTATCTCAGAAAGATCATGTTTGGTGGATTTAAACAACCCTCTGCTCGGTTAAAAATTAATTATTTGGAGGCGGAGATGTCAAGGGGATTATTTTAGTAGCCCTACTAATGAAGGTAGGATCAGACAGGTTGAAAATAAGCCTAGACACAAAGAAGATATGGCAAGGGAAGAGAGTAGCTCAGCCTGTGTGGTGTGATGAAGCCTTGCATCAGTATTATGGCAAGAGTCTTGTTCAGGAGGAGAGACAGAACTACAGAGATATTTTGCAGGGTTAGCACATCTTCCTCTGTCTGATACACTCTCTCTTTTCCACTTTTCCCTCGATGGCACGTAATAAACTGCCTGCTGGTACCCCCCATGACTGGAGGTACCCAGAGTGGTTCAGCCCATCGTGAGTGCTGTGCCAATCATTTAACAATTCCCACAGCTGCCTTTGTGAGAAGCCTCTCTCTTAAGCCTCTGGTTTAAGAATTTAGAGTAATCATGTAAAAATGATACCCCTGTGCTCTATGATCCGCTGAATCTCACTAATGCCGGATCCCAGAAGAGGGCTTATTAATGAAAAGATGCAATGCCTCTCTCTCTGCTCATGTTTCACATGAATATCTCTCATGGATTCGGCAGTAAACCTTACTGCTGATAAAGTAAGTATAATGAACCTCCGTGCTCCACAAGAATGAAATCTCGGACTGATGAAGTAGTTACCTGCTCTACTTTCCAGCACAATGGCAGGATTGAGAGGTACAAGGAGAAGTACTCGGCTGCTATGGGAATAGTGGTGCGGTATCGTAACCTCCTAAATCTTGGGTCTGATTTGCTAGCGATGCCTTTGGCTGTGTGAAAAGATCAAGAGTTTGGAAGAGAGCAGTTTGTAATTAGCTGAGAGAAATGAAATTATGCTTTATTGTAAATCACTGAGTCAACAGAAGAAAGGAGGTTTTTAAAGGGACAGCAACACCTTGAGGCTACTCTGTGTCCTTTCAACATTACACAGTAGTCAGAAACCCAGTCAACCCTTGCCAGTTGGCTAGCTGTTCAGAAAGGACGAGCCCTAAGTGTTCTGCAAACAGCAGGATCCTGCTGCTTCCAGCCCGACATCCAACCAATTTTTGAGAAGGCACTGAAAATACTTTCAAGTACTGCCTCTGAAGCTCCTTTGCTAATGGCAGCAGATTTTGCCATCAAGAGTTTCAAATTGTTATAAATCCTTTTTTTGCTGTAGCTGTTTGAAAACAAACAAACAAACAAAATCCCACACTAACAAGAAGCAAGGCTGATTCCATGTCTGTCCATGGAAAAAGAAAGCAAGTGACTACCCAGAAAGCACTGTGAGGCTAAGGAAAGGAGCAGGTAAAACATGGTAGGCAGCAGTGCAATCAGTCTCTATACTTATCTGAGGCCCTTTGCGATTTATGTTTTCCCTTAAAAGGAACACCTGCCTTACGAATTACCCCTAATCTTAGCATCAGTAGGATGGTACAGGACAAGCAACAAGAGTCTGGAAGGCGTCACTCTGGAGTACCCTGAAATGATCACAGAGACCAGCTTTAAGTCCAACAACCAGACTGTATCTGTTCCGTGCATCTGATACCTGGATCATGACTCATCTTTACAGAGCCAGCCCCACGGAACCAAATCCAAACTTCTCAAACCTCCGTGAGGCGCAAGTCTGAATATGGAAAAGTATCGCAGAGATCGCAGTGCTGAAGAGTGAATATAATCCCATCTCAAACACTGGTTATTATCCTCCGCAGGTCTATTCAATGACTTAAACAACCCATGAAAGTGTTAGCATCATCCCTCACTTCAAGGGGATTCTCTGGTTAGAGGGAATTCAAACAGCCTGAAACTCGATGGAACCTTAAACCAGGGGCTGCATTTCATATTAGCAGCTTGGGTATAACTCCCGGTATTATTAATACCTAAATGCCCCATATGTTGTCTTCAGAGAGGAGGGCAGTCACACCACCTTTATATGTGTGCTTTCTTCCCTTTACTTTTACATTTCTACAACACGCAAAATGTACTTAACTCACTGCTTATTGAAGGAAGGATTAGTATTATTTTCCTTCCTCCAGTGAACTTTGTTTCACTTCATCCTGCATATATTTTGCTAGGCTGTGTTTTCCTGCCAGCACACCACTGTTCAGCAAACTACCGTACTTAAGGCCAGCCAGCTAATACAGTGATACCTTTTTACTCACAAGGAGTGTTTCTGTAATCATGGTTGTGCTTGTGGTATGAATGACAGCTTACACCAAGAAGCACAAAATGCACTTCCAGAAGCTTTGTCGAGCTGGGACACAAGTAAAGCAGCTTCAAACTGCCAAGACATTTGAAACATCTAGGGAAAGACGTATTTTGAAATGTAGCCTGCTACCTAGCTACTCTGCTAGCATAAATGTTGACCGGGGACTGTAAAGGGAGCTACTTCCCCATCTTCCCTTTACCGTGCTGCTGTATCTCGTGCTTTAGCAAGACTGGGAGCACTTGGAAAAATGCCCTGCTTTGGGTCCTGTAAAAATTAGTATAAAACAAACAGGTAACAAATTTGCAATGGCTCTGTATAAGGTTTACAGCCTCTTTTTTTGGTTGTTAAGCTTAGTTGTGTTGCCCAGTAGGAAAGCAAGTAGAAAAGAAGGATATCTTTACAACTCACTATGCTCTTGGAAGACCAGATTGGAAGTTCCTGTTCACATCACTGCAGCAACGCAGACCTCTCTGGTGGAACTATTTTCTTTTTCTTGTAGAATTACAGCTCAAGTCCTGCTAGGTAGTTACTCTCTTTGTTCCTGTGAGCCAAGCTAGTTGCAAGATCATGCTATGCCATGCTTATAACCTCACGCTAAAAAGGAGATTACAAAGGGGGCAAAATACCCTAGAGGGTTCCCCTTTATCAGAACCTTCCCTGTCAGTTTGCCTTCTCATTTCCTGAGCTCTTGTCTGATTATTAGTGTACTGACAGAATAAAAATAACCTCATATTCCTACATGAATCATAAATAAAACCCTTTTATTTCATCAAAGAGGTTGGCAGGTTTATAGTCCTTTGCAATGCATGCACGATGTGAATGACATACCTTTAATTTTGCTGACAAGCTTGTCGGGGTCCTAATGAAAAAGAGTGAAAAGTGGGTGACTTCTCTAAAGGTTTAGCAGTTGCTTTTTGGTGAGGATATATATTTCACCTTGCCACTGTAATCAAGGAGCCAACTGATCTTGGTAATGAACTCTTCAATTACAGTCCACTTCTGACTCTTCAAGAATGCCTAGGCAACAATACCACAGTGATTATTGCTGATATTACAGATTAAAGTAACCTGAGGGGGGAAAAAAAAAAAAAGAGGGGGAAAAGAAAAAAGAAAACCCGAGCAGCGTCCTTTCTAGAGCTTCAGGTATCAGGGTGCATCAGCAATGAACCAAAATGAGTGATTAAATTCCAGGTTTTGGACAGCTAGATTTTATATTGCTGTTGTACACCAGAAAATAATAAAATCACTACTCTCACCTCTGTTTTAACTTTACATATTTCTCCACATTTGTTCAACTAGCCGGTTTGCTTTCAGAAACCAGTATCAAGTGTGGTAGAGGTTATCCTGGGACGGCCCCATAAAAAAGAACAGGATAGTGCAAAGCATTTCTTTTGGTGTCTCTGGCAAGCAAGTTCCCTGGTAAAGGTTGCACAAAGAAAGAAGAGTCCAGGAACACAGAAAATGGACACAGTATGAACTATCAGAAAATCTTTCCTATTTCCAGTCTTTCATAGAGTGAAAAGTGTAATTGCTCGCAAAGAGGGAGGCAAACAGTTAAAAATACATATTTTTAGCAGTGATGAAAGTGCTTTCCCCTTCTTCAACACATCCTTTCTTATTTCTACCTTCCTTTTACCGTCTCCTATTTTGCTCATGTAAAAGTCATGAAGAACACTGTCCCCTAGGTTTGCTTTCTGACCACAAACAAATTGTCAAAGCCACAAGCCTTCTCCCTTTCATAAAAGAAGTCCTGGTTTTTTGGAAATGTCCCAAGTCTTCACTTAATAATTCGGAAAGAGATTAAGGGAATAGGACAGCTTTATTTGATATCTTGGAGCTTATCCTTTGTTTTGCTGGCGATTCCTGTCTTACAGCAACAACTCCTCAGAGAAAGTTTGGGATTTGGCAAGTTACCCCGCCTGATTGCTGTTCTTTTTTGTTTCTTTTCTCGGTTTGGGTGGGGGAGTTAGAGGTGAGGCTGCTGAGAGAGAAAAGGAGAGAGACGTAACTAAGGTCATCTGACTGGAGAAAGAAGCAGGGGTTGTGTGTGCAGGCTTGCATGTACATGGGGAGATGGGGCAGAAAAAGGGAAAAATCATGGTCAGTGAATTCCAGATTGCTGTCCTGTCAGGATTTTACAAAATTCCAGAGCTGCACTTTTAATTTTCATTACTCTCCATTTTCCTTTGATAAGCTCAGAAGCAGTATCTAATTTTATTAGGAGCTTTCCATCAAATGTGGATATCTTCCTTCCTCAAGGGATTCCCTAGCCACAGAAACATCAGGTTCTGTGAAACATTAGCTAATCCCAGTTAGAGTTACTTGACCCTATCAAGCTAAGAAATAAATTTTACTCTTCATGAGAGTCCTACTGTTTACACTCCAGACAAAATTCTTAGATCTCAAAGTTTTCAGAGGAAAAACATTTTTCATAATGCCAGAAAACTGGCCTTAAAGACCTGGGCCATACAAGCCTGAAACTGTTTCTTGTTTCAAATTACATACGTTGACAGACTTCCTCTTGACTGCGGCTGACACCAGTGCCTGATTTTCTTGGCATAAAATCCAAATGGGTAACGATAGGAGCCATTACTAGCAACATCCCGTCCTGTACTCTACACATCAACTACTTCTTGCCCTTGACCTTCCCCCATGTGGCTGCACACAGAGGGGTTTGCCAAGACTCAAAGCACTTCTCCCTGTTCAGTGCAGACAACGTACACAAAGAGCCTCAAAGTTTGGTGAACCTCTTACAGCAAGGGTTTGCGTGGTGTGTGACCACACAAGCCACCGTGGCGCGGCTGGGTGAGTGAAGCAGGAGCAGGCAAGCGGGAAGCTGCTGCTAGCAGCCATCAGCGTGGCACGTGGGAAACACAAAAAATTGGGGGATGCGTTCAGAGCTGATAGAAAGCAAAGCATGTGCTTCAAACCCAAAGGGCCAGAATCTTTCCAAAGCTGTTTTGCTCCCACTGTAACACATTTAGCAGTCAGAAGCATCCCAGGCGTATTAGCTCGGTATATTAAAAGTATACATGTCACACCCTGTTTTAAAACACAGCATCGCTTCTGTTAAAGGTGAAATGGATTGTTGTTTGTACTTACTTAGTGCCTTGCTCAATCAGCATAACCCCAGTACTTTGGAAAACGGGGGATCAGGCACTCTGGCTCTAGTGGTGTTACTCCTTCAGCTGTTTGCAGTGAAAGGTCTTGCTAGAAAAGGTTAAGAAAAGACTCATATACTCCAAATTTATCAGTTTGTTATCACTATTAATAATACTTTATAGTACTTAACATGCTACTTTTCATCTTCAAAGCACTTTGCAAATATTAATTAATCCTCACAATCTGCCTGTGGGGTAAGCAAATGCTGTTACTCCCAGCAGCTGAGTCACAGGGTTAACTGACTTCCCCAAGTCTTGAGGGTCAGGATCAGCCTCCGCACGTCCTGCTCTGCTGCTCAAAATACTTAAACGCAGTGTTTCTCCTTCTCTTAGACGGGATGGCAGATGTGCACCACTTTTATACATGAGATATTTTCTTAAAGCACTGGCTTGAACCGATAACTGCAACTTCAGCTGCTTGAATAAGGCTGCAGTTTTCTCCCTTCCCACACATTTCTGCACTGATGCAAGATGCGGACAATTATCACCTGATAATTAAAAGACTAGGTTCATGGAGGAGCTCCTAGGTGATTTCTAAAACTACTCCCCAAATTCTGCTTTGCAGTGGAGCATCATGTATGTGTGCCCAAAAGTGATCAGAGAGTCACAGCTTAAAGAAGCAGACTTCTTTGAAGATTTAACAGGCTACCATCACTTGAGACATAACTAAAACGAAGTGTTTCGCGGAAAGCATCCTGCACCTTTGTGTAGACCCATTAGCCTAATGTTGGTTTTTTTCACTTGTGGGTTTGGGTTTGTTTGGTTTGTTTTCAAACAACTTGCAATAATTTAAGTGCTAACAAACTAACAAAGGTTTAAGGAAAAGAAGGACAGGCCCATGAATGTGGTTTTATTTGTCCATGCTTCTTTGAGTTGGTAAATCACGCTGCATTGCTTTATTGAGTGTCCCTTTAGGAGTATATTGGAAAAAATTCTATCTGCCACAATTAATACAGTGCCTAGCGCATCAAGCGGCACAACCCTGGCGTCGAAACTCAGCATTCTCTGGGAGTCCTTTGGTCCCACACTGGATGCCAGAAAGGATAGTAGCTGTGACATGTGATACAGCAGCTGATAAATGATGGTGATAATGCAGAACAAAAAGGCTAATGAGTTCTCTCCAACACCACACTACTTTCATGAGATGAATGTGATGATGACCTTATTTACTACTTTTTTTTGTTTGTTTGTTTTTTGGCTAGTGAGTTACTTATCCCTTTACCTGCATGTTAGTTTTATCTTCTCTGTACAACACTATGGAAAGAGAGCCAAAATTAATGTCAACATCTTCTTTCACTTTTAAACTATAAAAGAGCCTTTGAAAGTAGAGTAAACCAAAAAGGCCAGTAACTAATTATAACCCATTGTACTGGAACTTGAGGAATAATGAAGAGAAGCTATTCCCCATGCATTTACCAGAGTGCTTTGCAGAGACAGTGGTGCCTTTGTGGGAGAGGAAGATCCCTTCACTGGACCAGAGAGAGAAGAAATGGAATTGTTAATGTATGTAAGAGGCAGGAGGATTTCTACGGTACTATTTCATTGCAGAGGCAGAAGGTAGCAGAGCCAATCATGAAAAGCGTAAAGGTGTGAAGGCACAAAGATGGAGAGTTGATTAAAAGCACCGTGGGGAGCGTGGGCGAACAAATCAATGGTAATGATGGAATTATGCCTGAGCAGAACCCAATAGTCTACGGTGTCCTGGCGACTTGGCGCTGGGGATGAAACGTCGCAAGGAGCAGAGCCGAGCCCTTGTCCAGCCTGTCGGCAGTCGGAGAGACGCTGATTGATGGGATGGGTTACGCCACAAAACCGGGTGAGGTCTGTTGAGGAAAGACTGAGCTCAACACGAGCACCTCTGCACCCCAGTGAGATGCGACGGCTGAATCCTGCCCAACCAGAAGCCAGGGTGGAGGAGCAGCGGTGTCGAGAGAGATGCCAGTCACAGCTGTCATGTCTGGGGGAGCGGGACAGGGCTCATCTGGGGAAGCAGCAGCACAAAGGAAGAAAAGGTGAAAGATGAGAGAAGGGGCCCTGAGGGTGCTCGGTGAGGTTAGAGGTAGCACCTGGCAGGGAGGCAGGAGAGCGGAGCTGCGGAGGCTCACGGCGGTGGGGGAGAGATGAGCAGCAGCGGCACTGGCGGCTGTGTGGGCCAGCGAGGCAGGGGCTCGGAGGCACAGGCAGGAGCCGAGGGAGCACAGATCAGAGCTGGCTGCGAAGGCACTGAGAGAAAGGCCTGGAGCAGCCTGGAGGGAGGGAAGAGAGGATTGGAGCAGCCGGCAAGATCAATGCGGGACTGGCTCTAGCTGGGGCAGCAGTGGCTTAGGGCTGCCAGCGCTCACCGGTACTTGCTGAGCACACCCTGTGCTTACAGCCACCGCCACATTAAGCACGTTAGTATCAAAAGTACGACAGAAGCTGCCTTAATAGTAATACCTCTATGAGCAGTCTTACACAAATACAGCTTTAGTTCCCCTCTCCTTTACTATTTTAGGGATTCCTTTGCTGGTATGAGGCATACATCTTTATGTACGTGCAGATACATATCCCAGATGCCCCTATCTCTATGGCAGCAGGACCACTAACCTTACCTGGTTTTGTGGTTAGTGACCTCAGGAGGAAGGGCCTTGGGCCATCTTGCCTGCCCCAAGCTGGTCACACAGTGTTGCCACAAGGGCAATTGCGATGGATAGAAGGATGAGTAAATAGATAGTGCCTGTTAGGATAGAGAGAGAATGCCGAGGTCTATCAATAGGGGAATAAAATCATGAGTATGACTGTGCCATAACAGTAAGCAACTCGTAGATTTTCTCTCTGATGCATTAGCCGTGTCGCCCCAGAGCCAACTGTAAAGGTAGCGCTGCCTGTATGAGGAATGCAAGGAGAGAGTTTGACCTCAGGCCTTGGCTGATCCTCCCACACCACAGTGCCAGAACCAGACCTTTAGCAAATACAACGAGGCCATACCTGGCCTTTTGGCACAAACTCACAGTGAAATAATTGAAAGCTAAACATTTTCAAAATCAAATATTTGCCAAGTGGTGAAACAGGCCACTGCAGCCAGAGGGAAGCTGTTCCTAAGTGGCCTCGGTCAGTTCAGATCCTGCACGCAGCTGGGAGCACTGTGGTAGCCTCAGTTAAGAGACCGTCAGGTTGCCGGAGTCCACTTGTGCTCTCAGCATTCAGGCCAGCTGGGTAGGAGCAAATTTTAGTCATCCAGAGCCCTGATCTCCAGAAATAAAATTCTTAAAAGGAAAAGATAAAGATTCACAAGTAGAAAATGCACAGGTTCTTTCCCAATGGTCTTAATGAAGATGACTTAAACATGGACAGTTAAAATATCCCACGTCAGCTTCCTACAGTCAGGTACGTATCTCTTATACAGGGTCAAGTCTGAGCGCAGACTAATAAACTCATCAAGAAAGGAGCTCAATATCGGAAAGCAAGAATCTGGTGTCTGGTCACATCTTTGCTCTTTCCTAGTAGTAGTGAGTAAAAAGCCTGAAAGGAAAGTGTAAAACTCAGAATTGGGCTTGAGCACGTGTCCCTGGATGGGCCCGTTCTCCAGATATGTTTTTTTCAGCCCTGAAAGCAGCAAGCACCAGAAATTGGAGGGGGAGATCTAGACACGGCACAAGTATTAAATGTAAATACAACGCATTCCAGTACAGACCCTTCACTGAAACAAGCCCTAGAGCAAAGCTATCTCTTCCTGTTGATGACAATGCAAAGGACTTCAGCATAATAGTATTTACTCAGTTAAATGAGAGCTGTAATGCACTTCAGCCTTCGAAACAAAACTTGAACTATTTAAGTGTACCATTTTCAGACCTGAAGATTTATTTGCATGTGGCTGTTGACTTCAGTGGGAGTCACTGCTGCAACCAAATGCACTGCTCTGAAAGCCTTCTCAACAGGTGAAAAGACTGTGTTACACATCATGGAAGATGATGCCCTTTTGCTTTAAACTCGAGCAGAACCCACAGCAAGGAAGCGCAGACTTAGTTTAGACACAAACAGAAGTAAGAATACATTTTAACGTTGCAGGTTTCAAATTTCCAGAGTCAAACTAGCCCTAGAAACACAGAGCCAATTTGATTTGGCTTCCTGCCCAGTCAAAACCTGTATGTTAGAGACATACCCATCAAATTCCTTGAGATTTACAGTTTCGCACTATCTAGGACTCAGGAGCTGAACTTCAGACCCATTTGGCCACTGCTCAACTCAGTTGCCTTACACAAGTCACTTCACCATCTTTTACCTCACTTCCCTTCAGTAAATTGGGAATAGATATACTCCTCTTGGAGATCACTGGACGAGAATTAAGTATCATTATTATGTACATTCAAACTAAATGGCTGATGCTAATGTGGTAACATGTCCTGTCTAGTACAGAGCATATTTTTTTGCACATGAGAGTACTGGGAAGTTTTAATAAGCACCCTGACTTTTGCCTTCATACTGGTCAGGGCCACCCACTTGCTGGAAAAGTCTTTTTCTATTTATTTTTTAAAATATATGATTGAACCTTTCAGCCTAGTCGTCTTAAACTTTTCAACACAGAAACAGAGAATGCACTTTTAGTGAAGTTCATACAGTCATGCTTGTTCCAACCTCAAATCCCCCCCCAACCTGAGAAATTAATCTTTCCTAGGATTAAGTTTTCTTTAAAAATATGATGTGGCAGTCCTCTTTCTAATAAAGACTACACAACTGTCTTCATCTTTGCCCATGTATGGAAGGCACTTGAAAAAAACCTTTGTTTTTGTAGATCCAGGAACTTTAGAAGACGGGAATCAGTAAACAGCAGGCTAATCATTCTGTCTCCATTGACAAGCAGTGAAGGAGTTAATTATCTGCTTCTTTTCACTAATTCTGTTGCAGAGCTCGGTTGTGCATATTAAATGTCCAAGTTACCAGATTCAAAGAAAAACTTGATCTCAATTTGGCTACATATTAAAAGTGCCATTCCCTGTTGTCCTACCTAGCACTGTTAATTGCATACATTTAGCCCTCTATTGGAGAATAATTTAGCTTCAGATTGAAAAGAAACAGCCCTGGCCTTGGTTATTTTGGCATACAAGTCTCCAGTATGACTCTGTTTTCTAAGCAGACATTAATGATTCTAAAACTAATATTCATTGTTTGAAGAGGCATAGCGGCCTTGGCATTTACTTAACCTTTTGTCTCATGTATGAGACTGAGTCAGCCTAAATCCTTTTCTTAATTAATATCTATTCTTTTTTTTTTTTTCTGTCCAACATTATTTATTAAACAATTTGCATGCAACAATTAGAGTTGAGAGATTAGAAAAAAGCCACTGTACGAGCAAGCTCACAACAACCACCATGAAACTGGTCCTCCAGCTCAAACAAAGCTCTGAGCATGAATGAGATGGGAATAAGGTCAGGTAAAAAAAATCAAAGTCCCACCATTCCCCTGTTAGCCCCAACATTAAGCTATTCCCTACTAAAAAAATAATAATTCTAGAAGGAAGGAGATAAAATACTACTGTAAAAGCATAAAGAGCAGGGATTTGACACCTCTAGTGAATGTCAGCGATGATAGTTATGGTTGTGAATAAAGTGCAATCACTGAACCTGTTTGCTTCTTGGTGCGGAAGAAAGAGATTATCATTTCAGATTCCCGTAGTGTTTCACAAGACAGCACCGTCTGCTCCATATGAACTGTCTCAACCGGAGCTCACCTACTTTTCCAGAGTGTTTGTTTCTATATACTTCTTTGCACTTTTGTGATAACAGCTACTTTGCACACACTGCTGAGTGTGCGACAAAAGACCTTTACGAATGTTCAAATCGACACGGAAAATGGCAAGGACACCTTCAGCAATGAAAATAAAAACATTTTGGGGTTGCGTTACCAGTTGTATGACGCTAAGAACTGGATTGCAGCTGGCTCACATATAAATACAAACAGAAGTAGAGACTCAAGCATCTTTCCTCACCTATTCTTCCAGTCAGGAGCTATGTGTATCACAGACGCTTTGCTCAGTGGATTGACTGTCTGCAAGACGAGTGACTGAATCACCTTTGAAATCTTACCAGGGTTGAATGACAAACCAGACCTAAACAAAAAACTATAATGCTCTCCGGACTTCGAAGTCATAAGCAACATGGATGTGATGATATGAGCCATATCTTGCACCCATTAGAAGACCCACAGGAATAAGATTCGTTCTAGGCATTGTCATCCTAAATCTTATATTAGCCAATGATCCTCAATCTCTAACGCTCTTAGGATCTCCCTTCTCAAAAGCTTTCAGAGATCTCCGGGTACCACACAAAGCTCTTGACCCACATCTGTCACATGAACCTGTAGACAGTGAACTCTCTTACCCTTATGACAAGGTCCTAAGGGTCATATGCACGATTTGCTTTTTTGCATGCGGGGAAGACATGGTGAAGAAACAAAGTGGGTCCATTGCTTAGTAACCTTCCTGAGAGCTGAACTGGACCACTGCCACTACCTCAGAGCTGATGCTCCCAAAAGACGCAGTCTAGCCCTAGGGATCCAGAAGTGTCATTTTCTTCAGCACTAACCTCACCAGTGTGGCACTACTTTAAATATTATTTCAGACACATAGTTCAGCAGGTAATTTCAGAGCATGAACTTAGACAGCAGGTTTTAAAATCCAAGTGCGTGTCTATAAACCCAACATATTAATAAGTTAACAGTTTTCAATAAGACATCAACATTTGCATGCATCTTCCTACTTGTTATGTGCAGTACTACATTTTTTAATGTTTCTTGGATGCTAGCCAGAGAGTCTGAGTCCCTAGTTAGTTCATCTATTACTTTCTTGCCACAATAGATCTGGTTCTTGGCCAAGTACTGGACTCATACTGCATACAAAAACGCAGAACTCTCTCCCTTATCTATTGATAGTCTTCACTTCCCAGGGAAGGTGAAAAAATATCATAAATTAAGACAAACAAATACATAAAAATCCAGCACTAACTGTGGTAGAAGTATTTTTAGCATCTTTTAACACTATGTGTAATCAAAAGATTTCCTTATGTATTTATACTGCCTTAGTCTCTCAAGAGTCTAATTCATGACTATTCACCTGAACAGGAGAGGAAGATCTCTTGTTTAAACCCCTCCTGGAGCTCCTCAGGCTTTCCACAAGAGCGAGCAAGGTTACATGATCTGAAATAAAACAGGGAAGGAAGAGGCTTCAGTACCATCTTTCCTTTTTCAGTGTTTCTCAACCTATGGACTATGGAAGAGTTTAAAGAGGCCATGAAGGGTTAGAGGCGGCCTCTGTTTTACATTTGACCTTGCAAATTTTTATCCGTTACTCAGGGTCTCTGGTGTCTTCAGAGGAAGACAGAAGAACACAGAGGAGATGTCTTTTGAAACAGTTTTGAAAACGTTGTCCAGTGCAGCTCTGATAGCAGAGCAATGAACGCTGCCTTTTATTGTGGGTTTAGGGTAGCAAACTAATCCATAAATTAACAAAGAGCAAGAAAAAAGGAATGAATGATGTAATGATCCTGGCTGTGGTTTCAGAGCCAATTTAATGTGCCAGAAGTCTGAGCTACCCTTTAAAAGGCTGGTCCTACCTGTCCACCCAGCCCTGAGGGGACCATTTTTGCCCACTTGAAGATGTGCATTTGATCAGACACTAGGTTAAAACATCACCTGACCCTAAAAATAACCCCTTGCTGCTGCTGAGCACACGGAAACACCACACTCCTCAGAGCAGGGCAGGCAGGCATGAGGAGGCAGGGATGGGATGGCAAGGGTGCTCCGTGCCCCTTGGGTCACAGCCCCGTTCATGCTGACCACACAGACACCATGAAACCTGAGCCAAGGACATGCAGGACAAAGCCAAGAGCAGCAGGGGAGATGTCTCATCTTCACCCAGGCTGCAGCTCAAATCACAACCCAGTCCACGTGGAATACTTTGCTGTCAGTGTAACACTAATCACAGTAGTCCACTGGGTTGACTTGTAAAATTTTGCTAATAATACCAAGGTAGCTGACAAGTTAATAGAACACATGATTCCTGTACCTTCTGCTTGAGTTGTGTGAGCACTTTTTCTGCTTAATTGGCCCAAACAAAGCATCAGTGCCTTAATTTCAGTTATTTCAGAAATTAGATCCTCTTGAAGAATGAAAGGATGCCGTGTTTGAGAGGGGTAGCTTTTTTATGAAGACACGTAATTAATGGAAGCCATTAAAGATACTTGTAAAAATGATTCAGATTTTTATATATGATGACTAACTAACCTATTATTGCTTTTCTTGGTCAGAGATTAATGGGAATTTCTTAAAGGATAAAGAATTATTTAACAAGCTGCAGGATATGTATGGGCTTAGAATACACTCTGTGATAGCGTGAATAGTAAGAAATGTGGCTGTTTATTTCCTTGACTAATGAACCAAAGCTAAATTCAGAGATAGCAAGATGTCAAAAAAAATCAAACCCAAAACCAGAAAACCCAACAAAAACCTAACAAGGCAAGTAGATGTTTTTTACATGAATCTAAACATATACTTGAGCAAAAAAACCCTACTGTAAAGAAATTCAGGTTCTCGTGTTCTAACTCAAGGTTGTATAGGAACACACCAGCATGATCTCTGGAATGACTGAGAAGCACCAAAGACTTTAAAGAAAGTTTAAAATCAGGTGATGCTGAATATTCAGCAGCTCCTTGTCAGGGGAGAGGAAGAGGGAGACTGCCAGGCAGAGAGAACAAATCACTTTGCAAGAGCTTCCCACGAAGAAATTTTCTTTACAAAGCAATGACAATAATGTGTTTGGTCAAAGATTTCTATGCAAGGAAAACTGACTTCTAAGACCACGAGTAAGTCACTTGATGATGGCACACATGGACAGCTTTCATTTTCCCAACTCTGTCGGTTTGAAAGTGACCTCCGAGTGTCTTGAAGCATCTTGTCGCCACTGGGTGGAAAAGCATGTGCAAAGAGGGAGCAAAGCACCTCTAGGCTGACTTTGGCACTAAGGGAAGAGAGCAGATAACATTTCGGAAGAGAAGGAAACGAAAGGCAAGCCAGTTTCTCAGGCAGCTGAAAAGAGTGTTCGGTTCTGTTCACAACAGAATTGCCAAGTATTTTCTGCAGTAACTGTTCTGAGTAACAAACTGCAATGATTCCTATGCCCAGGTGAAACAGTACTAGTTCCCTCTCTCTGGCTGAAGCAAATAAACTTACTCTAGCTCTTTTCCAAAACAGATCCCAACCAGGCTAGGTAGTAACAGTGAGCCTTCTGCAGCCTGACACCCAATTATTTTAATATCCAATATATCTTCCCCCTCTCAGGGCTCATTGGTTTTTTTTCCTTTACCTTTTTGAAGGCACACAAAGAACTGAATAACCTTTTCTCCGTGTACCTGGCTGCAGCCACATCACTGAAGGAGGTCCTTTCGACATTTTAAAGGACCTGAAGTGTATGACAACATGGCACTGCAGTCAAGAATCTCGCCGGGGAACGGAATAAGAAGATTTATTTTATTTTTAATATTTGAAAGATTTCAAAAAGCATTCAACTGGATTTCTCACTAAGAGGATGAGTGAAGAGAATCCTTTGTAACTAAGCTGGGAGGCCCAAGTCTTTTATCCATTGTTACACAGTTTTTCCCCAGGGCAGAGTTAGGAAGGCCTGCAAGCCCCAGAAGCTTAACAAGGCGAGTACGCTGGGTGGGCTTTTCTGCCATTGCCTAAGCTCCTCCCGAGGTAGGAGCTGTCAGAATGGAGCAGGTCCCACGCTCCATTTCAGCCACCGACAGAGATTATTTGAGAAGATCCTAGCAGCAGCGGTGCTCTCACGGAGGTGAATCTGCCCGGCCTGCCTGCAAATGCACACGTGTGTACACACACACCCCTGGTACCGAGCCACCCGTATGTCTGCTCCCTTAATAAACCAGAAGCAAAACCATTCCACAGAAGATTAGTAGCGAATTGGCACTTGGATTAATCGCTGTGCATCGAACTTTGCCAAGCCGCCTTTTCCTGTCGGCTTTTTCAAAATATTATACACCATTGGTTAGCTGAAGATACATTATCTCTTTCAGGATAGATTGTGTAAAAGGAGGAAACTTGAGGAACTGTACTGCTAACACCTTTTTTTTTTTTTGCCTTTTGAACTTTTACATTTTTATGTGAAATCCCTACAACCTTGATGCAAATGAATTGGTGGGTTTTGATCGCATGGACTTCAGTACATACTCCCTGAGCTTGGTTCACAGCAGTGACACATTCACCTACCTTTCCCACAGACGTGTGGGAAGCGCCAACAAGTGCACAAGTGCCAACAATGTGAGAAGGAGCTCGGGACCTGAGACAGGATACCCAGGGCATGTTCTTACCACCCACCTCCCCAGAATCTTAATCTAGGACTTGGCCAACTCAGTTCACTACAAAACCATAAATATGAGAGACCTCTATTGGTAAAATTTTGCTTGGCATCATTTCATAGCACTTTTGGACTCTGTGAGATTTTCACTGTTAATACAGCCACAAAGGCGCATGAACTGGGAGCAGCAAAAGGCAGTTGTCTTCTCATGTCCATTTGTGCCTCTATCAATGTGCCGGAGTTCACCATTCAATGTTGCTCTCGAATAAAAGCTGAAATAAACCAGCTTTTAAGTAATTAAGCACCTCTTTCCCGACTCACCTACAAAACTTGTGGAATCCTAATCTAGCAGAAATTTTAAAGGCAAATGTCTTATGTATGAGTCCACTGCCCAGAAGCAGGAGAGTATGCAGTTGGTAAATAACAACGGCAATACAAGTAATGCCTATTTGCTTACTTGATCCCACTGAAATTAATGGTCTGTGGTTTAGGTATGTGGCAGTGCCATAAAGCAGGATACGCTTGGGGACCAGGAAGTGTCTGTTTCATGTGTTAATGATGGAGTTATGAAGTGGCAGCAGCCATTTCATAGACAAAGTTGCAGAAGCATTTTTGCTATATGCTTAACTCTCCTTTTTTATACTGTGACAAAAAGCTGAAGAAATTCCTAGGTCAGACCTGAGGCCAAGGCTGAAATTTTTCTATAAAATTTGAAAGGGATCCAACTAGAGATTTTCACCTGATGCCACCCCTGAGAAAACACAGCGCTCAGGCACAGATTGTGCCCCTCCTAGCACTTAGGTGTACTCTCATGCAGGGGTGAATCTGGGTATGAACAAGACTCTGTTTGACAAAATTATTGCCCCCCTCCAGCCTCTTCTCCACTAAAGCCCCAGCTCTCCTTCTCTAGCCCCACCATTCACATGGAGATGCTTGATTAACCCAAGAAAAAAGCATCATACTAAGGAGTTATACTTTAATGTTTATGCTATGGCTTTTTGTATAATAGGAATAATCGCTATTGCTTTGTAGTACACTTACAACAAATAGCTTTTGAGATTGCTCAAACACTTTAGCTCCACTTCAGCTCTTAATCAAACTCAGCAGCTGTTTATTGCAATTACACTATAAAGCAATAGACATTATCCCTTAACTAACTGTCTTATTAATATAGGTAGTTACGCAGCTATTTCATAGTTACTTTTAAATAACTGCTTTTAATTATTTTATTAACATAAATAACCATCTCAATAAATTTAAATTAAATGCATATGTGAGAAACGTAATTTAAAGCACTGCACAAAATTGCATCTGTTTACTAATGTTTAAATTGATGACATTGTGTAATTCAATTAAAATGCAACTTTAATTTATTTCAATTTTTGATCGCCATGGAACACCTAAGACACTAGAACTTCCTAAATATTGAAATGGGCACTGCCTGGTCTGTCTTCTGTTGCTATTTTTTCTTTGCAATCTTAGTTTGCTGTCAGGAGAACAAGATTTCTTTTTACCCACAAAACTTACAATTTAATACCCCCATTTAGATTTTTTTTTTCTTCCCATTCCCAGTCAAAGCAACAGATGAAACTGGATTGCATTCTGCCTTCTAGTTCACTTGTACAACTCTGCTTTCAATGGAGAAAAGGAATTTCTTTTCCTGTGAAATACCGGATCCTCCATATCTTAGGCCATTTGTTGTGGTAGGATCAAGCTCTTTGCCTTCAGCTAAGGGGAAGGCAGACATTGCCTGACCTGGCCAGAAATCCCCTTATTCTTCCTCACTGGGGCCAGTTCATTGTTCAGGGGCCTTATTCTACCCCAAAATCCTCCACTGCAGAGCAGGCAACACTTGTATAGCAGCTTTTATCCCAAAGTGCCACTAACGAACATTTATCTGAAAAGGGACCACAGCACATACGCCACCTCTCATTTTGCAGAACGTCTGCCCACCATACTGCCTTATGCAGAGGCTCTTTTCCACAGAGTCCTTGCTGTCGGGGATGAAACAAAAATCTCCTATCCTATCCTTCCCTGAAGGATAAAGGGGAAAACACTCGCTGAAGAGTAAGGAGAAAAGGAGAGGGACTCCCTTCACCACTTGATTGCCGTAGACAGGAGAACAGAAGATGTTAGAAGGCACTGGGAGAAACCTGAAGTGGCAAATCTAAGTCAGGAGCGGGGTGAAAATAAGGCTGGAAAACATAAAGGTGTAAAAGGAGGAGAAGAGGCCTCATATATTTTCCTGCCAGCCATTTTCTTCTGCCGCCTAAAACTTTTTGATTTAGTACTCTAGCTGGTTTAAGGAGCTGTAAATGTGAACTGCTACCTCTCTGAAATCAAATCACATCAAACTCCCCCAAAAGTAATGGATGTATTGAAAAAAAGTGTTGAAGTCAGGAACATCTAAAGCAAAATTTCTCTGAGGGTCTTGATTTGGCTCCCAGTAACTTTCAAGCTCCAAAACTATGGAAATTGAGGCATATCTGGCTTTTGGATATCATTCAATGTCAAAGATGTTACAGGAGAGCAACAAAAGGAAGATTTTGGTTCATGAAATCCAACGCACTGATGGGAAGAATTTGGTCCATGAAATCCAACCTACTGATGGTAAATTCTGCTAACTAGCAAAGTCCATCCTATCCTCTGGCTGCTAATTAGAGAACACAATCTCCCTACACATAATCATTAAAGAATGGTGTTTCAATGCATGTACACACTCTGTATTAGGATGAAGGGTGCCTCAGTGACACCATGCCTAAGGAGAAGTGGAATGTTGCTGGAGACCACAAAGATGAAAGCGATGATTTATTTATTTTAATACTTCGATCCAAATGTAACAGGTAATGCAAAGGGATAATTACAGGCTCCATCAGAAAGGGGCTGCTGATGCTGTGATCTGGCAGACACACTAAGCTCCTCAGGAGACAAGCTCTTAAAAATTTACAGACTATGCTGGGCAAAGACATAGGCAATTCAGTACAAAAGGGTTTTACAGAAAAATTAGAAACTCAGAGTGAGGGAAGACATGTTTAAACTTCAGGTAACTGAGAGTTATCAGGGTTTGGATAATTGAAGTTCCAATGTATATTTGCCTACACTGTCGCTCACCTTTGAGCCCTACCTAGGCATCTTGACATTTATGTAGTCTGAAATTCTGAAAGCTCTGAGTTTAGACAACTAAATTGTTGCTTGTCAATTTAGTCTTGACTGAAAGACAGGTGTTTTGTTTCAGACTAACACTCCTTTCAGACTCTTCTATTCCCAAGCTCAGATTACTGAGCTAAGGAACTACCGAAAATGAAATAACTTACAAGCAGGCGAAGACATTTACATACCTTGAACAAAGGAATTCTTTGGGCAAAATAGGGATTTTTAATTATTGCTTGTTTTTTGTCATATGGGATTCCCAGCTCTAGCTCTCTGGTGGGAGCTGGAGGAGCTTGGAGGCTTTGAAGGTTCCTACAGTTTTGGTAATGTGGTAGATCCTTTGCTACTGCTATGCAGTTTTACAAGTTTGTTCTGCTGAATGCAAACTGCCCTCTGAACAAAGCCCTGAAGAAAATTCCAGCTGAGAGTCTGAACCAGAATTCTCCAAAAATGTAGTTCTGGAAGCAGGCACACAAATAAGCCCACAGCAGCCAAATGTCAACAGAGCAAGCAAGCAGTATCTGTTAGCTACCTGATGCCTACATCCTACCTTTACCTCCAATTCGAAGTGGGTCATTATTATCGGGCCTTCATTATCAACCCTAGTAAGGATCTTTTCCAATAATGAACAAGTTCTCTCTTGGCACAACTTTGCACACACAGTCCAAGAGCTGCACATGCTGATGGTGCCATTGGGATCCCACATCTGACTGTGGCTACAGTTTTGTACTGTTAATGCAACAGAAAGTGAATCAGGGAGCCCAGAAAACAGCTCAGGCAGAACACAGCACCATCCATCTGACCCCAGATTTAGCCTGCCTTTGAGACGCTACTGCCTGTGAACAGCAGATGAGTCCATTACCAAGAAGTGCTCATTGCAGAAAGCAGCAGCGAGATCTACAGTGCACTGACCCAACCCTGCCTATATCCATGCTCTCTGGTAATTGAGTTTTCCTTTTTCCACGCCTCTGTATCTGGGTGCTGGTACCCACACACTTCTGGCATTGTGGCAGGGTTTGAACCTTAATTCCTTTGTTTATGCCATTAAGTGTGTTGAAGGCAACAGAATACAAGCTGCATCACACAGACCTGCCAATAACCTCAGCTCTGACCTGGAGGAATCGCATGTTCTGGCATAGGTTAAGGGTGTCATTTAATTTAGAACTTTAAGCTGGATTTGAACTGTAGCCCCAGAAGTAAAAAGCCAGTCTTTTTATCTGGGAAGCCACATGGCTCTGGTTTCCTGACTGGTACTTGTGACATCCCAGTATTGGCAAACCATGGAGACATTAACTGTGTGCTCTATTTTCTGCCCTTAATTATGGCCAGCTAGTCTGATTTTTTCCTTCTTTTTTTTTTTTTTTTTAAAGGATTTGAGTGACAAAGTGACTATGCATATCATTCCACATTTGAACTGTAAGACTTCAGTATTTCTACCTCTAGTGTGTAATTGGATCAGCTGCCAGTTACAGAAAGGAGCTGGGTGAGTATTAAGTGTGTGGAAAATGAAGAAGAGTCCAAGTGTGAAGGGGAGGAATAATTTGACAAAGCCTGCAGTGAGCTGTACGTGGTTTTCTCGTTCCAAAATGGAGTAGGTTTTGAAGCGCATGGGAAAAAACTGGCTTTGATTTATTAGCTTTGGTTCACTAGAATGCTAGCCACAATCTTGGAGTGACTCAAGACATATGGAAAGCCACAGTCCCTGCCCCAAGGAGCTTACAATACCGACATTATCATAACGAGGATGGCTGAGTGCCAAACTGAAAAGCTTTTATCTGACTCGATAAAGCTCTGCCTTGAACAACCTTGTCAGGCAGCACACAAATCTACTGCCATGGGCTTGGCATCACAGCAGGACTGGGGCTCAGTGTTATCGTGATACAGTGGTCCTCAAACCACCGCACCCAATGCTCTTCTGTAGGTCTCCACTCTAGCACTTGGTTAGCTTGAGTTGCTCAAAGAAAGGAATGAAGCTAATGTAAGCACGAAACATTTAAAAATCTATGACAAAAATCCAAAGTAAATCTCAGCCCTTTAAGAAGGTGAGAAATAGATGAGGACTCTGTCCCAGTCAAAAAGTGAGAGTGTTTCTCTCGGGACAAGAAAATTGCCTTGCCGCTGAGCTCCTCCATTAAACACAGTTATGGCAGGATCATACAGACAGACAGACAGTTCTTTATCCAGGAAGTGTTCAACCATTTATACCTTTATAAAACACAAGCAAAACCCCTCAGATATGAATAGGCAGTCTGTAGGTTTCTAGTCAAACACTACCGGAGGGACAGAAGAGCTGGATACTAAGTCCGTTACCTGAGCATCCTTCACTTTATATTTCAAAGTAACTCTAAGACGCAACTCAGGAAAACAGTCTGATCATGAGGTGACAAATTTAGGGGGTAAGGAGAGAAGACTGCAGCCTAAAAGCAAAGCAAAGGTCACAACATCCAGAGCAGCTTACCAAAGAAGCAGAAAAAATGGCAATTACCTGGAAATTCACAGCTGTCCCTCAGCTATAGAAATCCACCATAAAATCCACCATGCTGATTTGTAAGGAATAAGAAAGAAGCACTCATTAGTGGCGCAAACAAACATAGAGGATGACAAATATGTCAAGTGGATTGACTGCCCAGTGGCAGCCAGGATACATGTAGTGTTGCCATGAAGGTGGAGAGAGCAAAGAACAAGTGAGTGTTGCTATCTCCCAACTCTACGTTGCTCTAAACTGCACTTGGTGATTTAGTGGTCATAGGACCAAACTGATATTCTGGGACTGGAAATTCTTCTGTGATGCCTTCAATAGCAGCCACTAACTGAGAGGAGCGATGTCCAAAAGGGCCCCTGGGTTATGGACATAGAGTCATATCCTTTTTCACTGGTATAAAAGCTCTGCAAACAAGTTTATCAGGCAAAAACACAAACAAAAACCAACTCAGAATCATTTCTCTCTGAGTCTTCAAGGAGGGTGGGGCATTAAGACAGAATGCCCTACCTCAAAGGAAGTCAAGATTGGATCAGAACATCTCAGAGAGATAGAAAAGGAAATACGGCAAGAGGTGGTGGCATAAAGGTTTGATCAGCATGAGTTTGGGATGACCACATTACTCATAGGTCACTATGCTTTCCAGCTGACTAGCAACAGATGAAATAAGGAAGACAACGGCCTCTGGATTTCCAGGTAGCAGCTGCAGCCAAGTCTGCCTTTTCAGCTGCCCTTTTAGTCTGGAATATGCATGGCACTGCTCAGAAAGCGGCTGCCTGTGCATGCAGAAGAGAACCCACCATGAGACCCCACCAAGCAAGCTCTAGAAGAATATCAAGACAATATTTGTGCTGTTAGAGGGGGGAAAACTTCAAATGCAAGGTACTTGGCTTTGCCTACAATTTGCATACTTCCAGTATTTCCTAATATCAAACTAGAACAAGTACTTCAGAGATCCTTGTGGATCTCATCCCATCTCCAGCAGGAAGGCACCAGGAATGGGTTATCCTGATGTGAATCCACAACCATTGTGGCAGAAAACAGGCATAGTTCTTAATGTCTCATAGCAGCAGCCACAATACTGACATTTTGTTATATACTAAAGACATTACAAATATAAATTATTTGTACTGAAGTGATGCCATCTTGCCAGGCGCTGTACAAAGGCTTTACCATGAACTGCTCGCATTTTTCAGAGTACGATTTAATCAGCTATACACACAGACATCCCAGCATCTTAGTGGAAGATAATATTGCCATTCCTGACGTCTCAAATGAGCAAGAGCTTATAATGAAGCTTTTGCAAGATGTCTCTTTTAAGGACTTGTTGGATACCTCTGTTGCTGGGAATGGATGCACACGGGGTAACTGCCCTCCTCCTCTGTGCTTAATTCTCTCACCTTGTACTGCATTGCTTGTTTCCTGCACTCAGAGATCTCCTACTTGTGTTTGAATTCTCTGAATACTCTCTTCAGCTACACACACGGAGCCAGAGGCCTTCTACCCCAGTAGATCTTTTCCTGAAGTCAGGAAATTATCTCTCTCTTTTTTTTGTTTTCTTTTTTTTTTTTTTTTTCATTGCAAAGAACTAGAGGAATTCCCCCTTCCAGAGCCTGGCTTTATGCTGGGCCCTGATGGCAGTGATTGGTGACAGCAGCAAAAAGACCCAAGCTACACCACTCACAAACAAAAGTGTCTCATCTTGCATAGGGTTTTATGTCAATATTTTGATAATTTCAGCAATTCCACATTCATATTGGTATTGAGATATCTAGAAAATCATGTATGTTTCAAATAACTTCAGTGAGTGTCACGATATACCTGTGTGAATGCTTGAACATTTTTCCATGAAGAACTCAAATCAGATAAAACTCTGAGACTTGACTTTCAGCTGATATAAATGCACAAAGATAATGTAATTACAGGCATGCCAGTTTACACCTGCAAAATACCTTACCCTGAAATATCTTGGCCCCTCTGTTTCCTTCATGCGAGCAAAGGGAATAGATACCAGTAGGGGAAGGTTTCACATCTCTGGCTCCAACTCTCTTCAGCGATGTGAGTTCACATAAGGAGCTGGAGAATGCAGCTGCTATTCTCTTTCCTTCATTCAGGAAATTGTCTTTCTCTTTTCTTAACGTAATCAACAGGGGAATTCCCCCTTCTGTTGTCTAGCTTTGAGAGAGGAGCCTGATTTGTGCTTTTAGCTAAAAATCCCCAAAAAGTCATCAGAGGGCTCCCTGACTTTAGTGGGGGAGACCTGTCGGAAAAGGGCCGTTCCCGCTGTTTGCCAACATCCTTCCTTGCCCAGTACTCTACTGCTGGCGGCGTTCGGGCAGCGCGAGCAGCTTAGGCCATCGTGCCACAGCGCTCTGCCTCCCAGCGCAGCTCTGTCACTCCGTGCGCAGTGCTCATGTCACGCTGTTTACAGAGTGTGACAGACCAGAGGAGAGCAGAGGTACGGTAGGAAGGGAACAGAGCCAGGCCCAGCGGCGCTGGGAAAGCATCACCAGAGGTATCGGTTTCTGCAGGGCAGAGGGAAGCAGAGCTGAGGGCTGCGGAGGGGGATTACAGAGAAAAACTAAGTGGCACCTCTAATATGTTTCGCCACGATAAAGGAAGAAGAAAAGAAGTATGAGACTGACAAACGAGGTAAAACTTGTTTAGGAAAGAAGGGGGGAAATGCATGGAAAATATCATAATAAAGGAACCCCAGCAGTAGCAACAACTCAAGGAGAAAAAAGGACTGATGGATAACTGTGCTAGCATGAGTGAGGAAGGATAAACCAAAATTTTCAAAGCATTAAAAAGGAAAACCAAAATGCATTTAAAAAACCTATTGAGGAAAAAAAAAAAAGCCAGAGGACAAATAAAACAGAGGGAGAGAGGATTTCTATGAGCACGGAAGCAGAGGTCAGTACCCTGTGGTCATTTCCTAAGAAAGGAGGAAGCAGAAGTGAAGGAAGATACCTAAGTATAAAAGACTACCTAGAAACAAATAAGACATTGACCGCTACTCTATGATTTCTCAGAAAGTTTTCAATTAGCATATCTCCAATGATAAATGTCTTAATATGATGCCAGCTTTCTGTAGGCAGAAATGCAAAAATGCAGCAAATCAGTTCTTCCAGGCAGATGGCAAAGTAAAAAGAAAGCATTTCCCCCACACACATCTACTGTCCACACACATCTACTCTCCAGCATAAACCCTTGGAAGAGGCACATGGCAGGGCAGTAGAGCAGGAGGATGTTTAGCAATACAGAGGATGAGAACACACTACATTGGGACCCTAGAGCTTAACTCAAACAATAATTACACAGCTCGATCTCTGACCAAGGCTCCTGAATCCACATCCTGCCTCAGCTACTCTTTTTCATCCCTTGGAAAGCAGTTTGTCTAGGTAGAAAAAAATACTTTTGGATCGTTCTTGCCAACACCACCAAAACTGAAAATTGCCAAGAGTCTCTTCTGAACAGCAATGACATCCATAAAAAGACTGGACGGGTAAGAGCATGTTCAGGAGCTGTTTGGTCTACTGCTGAGCCTGAGCTGGTGCCCTGTCATGATTGTAACCTCGAACCATTCATTAAGTCCACTAAGCTCAAGCTAATGTGTCAAATCGCCTCCGGGGTGCCTTGGAGCACAGCTCTAAGCTCACCTTTCCATGGAGAGAGGAGCACCTGAGCCACCCCACCAACCTGAAGCCTGAAAGAGGAGCCATGGTAGGGATGCACAGGCCTAATGCTGGGTAGGGATGGCTCTGTGGAAGAAAGGTGGCTGGGAAGAACTGAGCAAAGGCTAAAGGCAGAGTTAATTTTGCAGACACCACTCAGGCCCTTCCCCGAGCTCCAGAGGGGTGAAGCAGATGCCCTACTCTGTGGGAGGGAGGTAATTCCAGACCTGAGGCTTAAAGCCAAGGCAATTTTGGTATGTAACTTTGAATGACAGAAGGAACCATTTTCCATGCTGGCCTAGTTTTAAAAGTAAAGATGTATGGGTGGCCCTCGGAATTTATGCAGAAGTTTGATGGGGTTAAAAGTTGTGCCCACTGACATGTTTTCAGGCAGAGAAATACCTGCAACCAATCGTTAGGCATTATACTGCATATGGACAAACGCTGTTCTCGCTTCCACCCCATCAGTGGAGTTATATGGTTAACATTAATAAGTTCAAAGGCAATTTTCTGCCTATTGATCAGGGCACCATTCTGGAAGGGATAGATTCAGACTGACACTGAAAGTTGATTTTGCAATGTATATACGTACAACAAAAGAGCCACATGTAGTCCTTCATTTTATCAGTAAAATCCAGCTGGTTTCTGTAGTATCACACCAACATAAGTGAGGTGACAGTGTGGCCCCAAATCTTCAATTCCACCAACTCCCACACTGTGCTGCTATAAAGACAAGGCTGCTCCAGAGGTTGAGCAGATAGTGCCCAGATCCTGCGGTCTTTACTCAGACTTCCACTCACGGACTGTAATGGAAGTATTACCTTAATTCACGATGGCATCTTCACTAAGAGTGCTTCTGTACATATCTTATTTGCCAAAATAAGCACCTTTTTTTTTTTTTTTTTTTTTTTTTCTGGGTACAGGAAAGAAGATGCAGATTAATTTTTTAAATAGAAAAAAAATCCACATCCTCTTTTCCTGAAACAGACTGCTTAGAGACACAGAACAGCCTTTTTTTTGCACACCCCCTCCCCCCCCCCCCCCCACTCTGTACACCACCCCAGTTCTACCCTTGCTTAAAGATTAACTGTCTAGCTGAAGACTAACTGTGCTATCCTTAAGGCCAGACATTCTTTGGATTTGGTTATTATATCAAGGTGCGTTTGTGCTTCTAAATGGGCAGCTGTACTGTAAATGGAACACAAAGGAGCAAAATTCAGCCTGTTTCAGCGTGGGTCCAAAGCCCAGAGTGTCTGTGATGCTGTAGTCTTTTGTTTCAAATGCAGATAGATAAACTACAGCCTTTTTTCCATGACGGTTATAATGCAGAATATGAAAAACTCTTGGGATGGTTTAAGCTGCAGGGTATTCTCCCAGAGTTCTGTCCAAGAATAATCTAGTAAAAATGTGGACAGAGAACCATCGACCTCTGCTTTCCCCCGAACATATGCAGCTCTGATCAGTCTGGTATTTCAAGAAAAACAAGGTCCTGAACCCTAATCCTCAGACACATAACAAAGCGCACTTCACAGCTGTGATGCACAGCTACTATCAGCTCCGAGGCCTGAGTGGGTCCCAAGACAATGCCTCCTTTATCACCCAGAGGACAAATATCTAGACAGCAATATTTTCTGCTTGAATGCTTCAAGCATCTCTCGCAACTCCTGACTGAAAGAGAAAACTGAGCTGAGAGTGTTTGCTGAGTGATTATTTTAATTTACTACTTGATGTAAATCTAAACGAACTGACATCCAGCTTGAGATGGACAGAAAACAATCATTGTGAAAAAAAGAAAGAAGGCTAATATTACAATATCATTTGAGTAGCACAGGTTTAGGCAACTTTAGCAGTGGCAATGTAATAGATAGTGAGGCAGGGTTTGCATTTCCTTTTCTTCACTCAATTACCATAATAAGTTCTGTAATTTTAGGGCTGTTTGTTTATCAGGCAACGATAACAAAGACGCTCAGAACACGGTGTCTGAGTGCAGTGCTACAAAGCATCACAGTGTAAGCCCTCACGTGCAGGGAGATTGCTGATTCTCACACACCTGATTATCTGTGTGTACATGTGTGTGCGTGTGTTCAGAAGCAACAATATTCCCCTTTTTTGTTAATTGCTAAAATGGCACACATTTTGCATCTGGCTTGAGGCAGAGTGAGGGAAAGGGGTAGAAAAGGAGGAAAACTTCCTGGTAAAGTTCTCCAGTGCTTTAAAAACCTGTCAAGTCACTCTGCCGAGCTTTCTCGTATGAACAGAACAATAGATTTGGGACCTGGCCTGCCTGCACTGGGGAGTCTGTCACTGCTGCTCTCTGATCTGGGTTTCCAACATTTGATGGCTGCGCGGTGTCACAGAACATCTGGAGGAGAGGCGCCCCGGCTGAGTGCATGAGATGGAGGGGAAAAAAAAAAAACAACAAAACAAACAAAAAGCCAAAGAAGAGATTTCTTTGTGATGCAGACACACGCATCCGGGCTCTGCCAGAGCACGACGCGTCACCTTGCGGCATGGCCTGTGGTGCCCTACACCAAGAGGAACAGATATCAGTGCTCCACAGGCCTCCTTGTTCCCAAAGGAGCACCAGGGAGAAGGTGCCCTGCATGTAATGCAACCTCAGGTGGAGGTCCAGCAAGAGCTCCCTTCCGGTGGGGCTCAGCACTGGGTTCACCACCTCCTGCAGCTCCCAAAGGCATTTTTCCAGCAAGAGAGCACCTCCTTGGGCCCCTCCAGGCATGGCATGCCACAGTGGCACCAGTGTCCTGGAAAAGTGGGTAGGAGGCACCGCTAGTCCATGGCTCAGTGCCTCTCTCTCAGCACGTCAAAGAGCCATATTGCACCCCCAAGGCTGGCTGAATGCACCTGGGGCAACTTCTCATTCCACCCTGAGACGCTTGTGTCGGTTTTTGGGGAATTTGTGGTTGGAAAGACTAATCCACATGCATAATTTATTGCACATTGCCTTAAAAGTACATACCTAATTCAAAACAAAACTCACAGCGTAATGTTCCATTTTGGATATACCAAAGATCGATGGAAAAGCTCATAATTGAATGAAAGGAGTTGAATAAAGATGAAACTCAATGGGTTTCTAAGACTGCCATTCGACAGCCTCAAGCTTTTGGAAGAATACCATGCCTTCCTATTAAATGATTTGAACCACTACCTTAAAGAAATCTCTGCAGTTCCTTCTTAAATTCTACAGGAGGCTCAAAAGCACGTCAGAAATATTTTTACTCTGTACCATAAGATGTTTTTCATCAGAGTAACATGCCTCTTAACCCATAGCCATATATTCAATTAAATTGCATGGGCATATGTGTGTTTATTTACATAATGTGTAAATGTATAGCTGGGTATATATAAACAAAAGGCTTTCATAACACAGAGGAACACACATGGCGGTATAATTTGTGTATACGCACACTGTGTAACTGCAGCCGTTCATGTCAACACCATTCATCACCTGTATTCACCAAAATGGTGTCAGTACTGTTCCGCACGCTGCCTACAAGTTCACCACAATGATAATCTCCCTCCTCAATTAATTAAGGACAATTTAAATATTTTAAGTGAATTACATTAACATGACAAAACAGTAAAATTTAAATCGTGGAGCTGTGAACAGAAAACCTGTGACAAAGTCCCTCTTTCAACACAGTAACATTGAAAGATTTTACAAATTGACAGTATACATTATGCACAGCCTAACTGTGGACATTTTCTGTCAAGCACTTAAACAGAGAGACACAACAACGGCTCCAGTGTGAAGAAAGAATTATCTGTAGGGGACCAGTCCTCACTAAGGGCAATCTTGACAAGTCCAAGCACGCACCTGGATCAGCGTTTAAAATAACTCTGGCCATACTAAAGTTGTTCATCATGAAGCTCTGTCTAAATTATTGTGGGTTTGCAAGGGACCTACATTAACTGCCCTTATGTAAAAATACTATCAAACCTACTAAAAAGAGTATTTTTTAAATGTCCCTGTTAAATATTGCTTCAGTAAGAGGGTTACAAATACGTGGCATGAAATGTTACAGATGGAAATTATTTTTCTGTTAGTTCGTGGGGCTACTTACAACAAATCTGAAATTTTACACTGAGGACTCAGACAGCAGTGAGATAACATTTTCCCTTGTAGGGACAAAATTCTGTAAGGAAGTTTTTAAGAAATCTAGCTTGTATTTATAGCCTTACCATACAGCTACTACGGATCTAGCACTCTTTTCACTGATGAAGTGTCTGATTAACACATACCGTTATTGGGATTTGCAAATTAAAGGCTGGATCTTGCAACACTTATGTGAGTCAGCCTTAATCACATGAGTAGTCCCCAGCAGGAGTAAACGTTGCGGGATCGGGCCCTTCCGAAACGAGCAAAGCTTCATTAGCCCCTTCATGTGATTTTATAAATATGCATGTCCTAATGGAGTGTGATGATGTAGGTACATACAAGCTCATGTTACTCATGTGAGTACTGCCAGAGATCTCAAAGGGATTTGGGACTTCCACAAATAAAATTAGGTCATGGTAAGATTGGTTGATGCCATACAAAAAAATAATAGAGAGGAGAGACTGACCTCTCAATTTTCCTCAGATTACTCCCAGATAATACAATAAAACACACTACAAATACTAATGCAGAAGGGTATGTCTAGCTTCTGTTGCTTCGCCCATGTCCAGCGCTCCTACTCAGACTGGAAGAAGTTGCCAAAAGGGGTCTGTACGCCTCAGCATCTAAGAAAAATGCTATTGGAGTTTAGCTGTAAAAAAGTATCTTCTTGACATGACACTCTATGCTGAAGTGGATTGTGGACATATCCTAGACGGTTGCAGATGAGCTTTTCAGCAGGGTAAATGACCTCCCCCACCAGCTCTGGGCCACCACATTGGGCTGCTTTTGACACCTGAACTTCTGCAGGTGCCTCTGCGTCGGAGCACATAGCACAGCATAGATCTGCCCGCAGAGGATCGGAAGGTGCACGGAACTCCTGCTGTTCATTCTTCACCAAGCTCAACCATGTCCATCGTGTGATGTCACGCAGGGCTATTGCAGAGATGATCGCAACATCACAGAGAGCGAGCATGAACCACCTGAAACCCCAAAGAACTGCTGGATTCCTCAGAGGCAGTTTTCCTACCAGCGACCCTTATCATAAGAAGTGGGGGAATGAGCACCCTTTCCCTGAGAGAAGATTGCTTACCCATAAGGAATTTTTTCTGGGGTGCCAACATTTTAATCTAAAGACCACACTACATTTCCTGTTGGTAATTCCTAGCTGTAATTACAAAAACTATTGCAATTAGGTTATTCTAATTATGAAAATCTATTTCCATTTAAAGATTTAAGAGCAACATTTTTTATGAAAAAGAACACATAAAAACACTGAAATCTTTTGAATTCCTTCTCATGCCACAGAATCTGAGCACAATTTATCTAGATAAGTTTTAATTATAGCCTTTCCAGAAAGACAGTACTCTGTATAAATAAAAAGAAATATAATTGATAAATGTAGTCAGATGGTACCAGGTTGTTTAAATAGACCATTAAGCTCAAAATGTCTAAGTTAAATTAGATTGTATTCCCTTTCACCTAGGGCTTTTGTAAGGCACAACTGGCATGTATAGTCTTGTCCACATTAATTTTTACTGCCACGGTCAAAAAGCAGCATAAGTCTGAAGCTTGTGTAGAATTTTCTGTCTTTATTTGACGTGATCATAGTAGATGAATTAGCTCCCTTGGTGCAAAGAGTGAAAGAAGGTTAGTTGAGGGAAATAAGGAATTTTCAGAGGAAAGAAAAAGTTTGAGGGAAACATATGGTTTAAATGCTCTAGCCTATTTCAGATCAAGCTGAGAGAGTTGAGATCTGTTGGTTCAGAGATCCAGTTCACTGCACATTCCTACTGTGCCTGCCTACTAATTGCATCCCATGTTTGTCAATCAAATATTTGCAATTAACAAAAATATTCCCTTAAGAGACATATAACAGAGGCTGCTAAGGATCCATTGCTTTGCTATTAGAGTCAGCTCCAAAAAAAAAAAAAAAAAAAAGGTCTTTAAAAATATTCTGCTGATGATGACACTGCCAGACACTTCCAGTCAAAACATTAACAAGCAGAATAGGTGGCATGGGGGCTTTTCAAAGAGATTTTTTTCAAAGAAGAAAAACTTTGATCTTAGTGTTTCTGACCCATCCTCCACCTCTGATTCTTCAATCTACAAGTACATATAGTGGTTTAATTTCACTCAGTGCATAACTTGCCTAAGGATAAACGTTGATCTAGATTTTTTTTTATTTAACTCCAATTTAACTGATGCTGTAAAGCTGCCCTATCACTGCATAATACACACTCACACAAGGTTTAGCAGAAACTGAAGAAAGCAGACTAGAATAATAAGAAACGCACAAGGTTCAGAGGAAACATTAATTTGTAAATAGGTAGAAATGCCAGTAATTTGTTGGGAATTGAAGACCTTCTGTATGAAACAGTGAAGCTTAGCAGCTGTGCACTGCTGTTTTATAAATCAATATTACATCTGAAGGTGGTGTTTGAATGCTTGTATCATTGTGGTTTGAGTCAAACAAAGTTCTGTGATAAGAAATGATCAAACAAAACAAACAAAATCCCTTCCCTGTCTCGTCGGATAAATTCCAAACATAATTCCACAAGAGGGATAGAACATTCAAATCATCCACTTTTTTATAATTGCATAAACCCCTCAGTCACAGAAAGATGATTGGATTGGTGATGGACTATTGTCTTCGCAAAGACATGGATCATGCCAACGGAGAGCTCCTGCAAACTGATAATAGCGTGCGCATCTTCTGTATGACCTAAGTGGTGAGCTTTAAACCCCATCCAAGCCAACATGCAGCGGTCTGGTGTGAACATGACTGGGACCAGGGGACTCCAGCCTTCCACTTCCACCTCTAAAACTAATTCCTTCAGTGCCATGAGCAACCACTTATCCTCACTGCTGCAGTTTCTCCATCTAAACAGAGAGAATAATATATAGCCAGCCAACGGAAAGAGCTCAGACCTAGGCCAAGCCTACCCAAGGAAAAATTTGCCAGCATAGCTCGGCAGGTACAGCTTGATTAGCAGATTTGCCTCATGTCGACACAGCCTGCACCTGCAAACAGAATATTTTTCCTGCCATCTACCAATTCTCCCATGCAAAATGAAGCAGAAGCCCAGCAATGTTAATGATTTTCTCAATCAAAAGCGATCTAAAATATTGTATGTCCCCATGAGTGACATTGCTTCGCTTTCGTAAAGGCTGTAAATAATCATGAAGTGTTCTGAAGACACAAAGGAGCTGCCTTCTCCTGTCTTTTTTTTTAATCTTTATAAAACATTCCCTGAATTTAGGCTGTGGCTTAAAAAAAAATCCAGTATCAAAAAGATATGTATTTGGGGCTGTGATACTCACAGAGAACAGGGAAGAGGTAAGACACAGCATTTCGCATAACCCACCAAGCCCAGTTTCTGGAACCTCAGTAAAGAAAGGGAGTTGGGAGAGCGGTGTGTGCAAAGAAATATCCTGAGAGACATCTGCTGGCCACTTTTACCTTGCCAAGCTCCCTTCACTGACTGCAGAGCATTGAAGTTTGCGACATTGGACTTTCTGAGTCAAGGGGCAAGTTGGTGGTCATACAAATCATAATTCCACAGCAAACAAGTATCAACCAACAGCCCTGCCTTTGGGCTCCATAAAAGATTTAGCAACATCCTTATTGTCTGACTTATTACGAAAGGAAACAAATTCATCACTGTGACTGCAATGAAGCGGGCTGCGGAGAAGCAGGACAGCTGAACAGCATCCCACACCAAGCCTGTAGGCACATCTCCAGCCTAGTGACCAGCGACAGACTTCCCTGCCACTGCTGAATAAACAGACTCCGAAGCTTGGCATTTGCATCCCACAGCTGCCTATGTACCCCTCTGCGTGGCCACTTGCATTGGCTTCGCAACCGCGGCAGATAAAAGAGGACAGCAAAGCTGGGTGGCACAGATAGCGACAGAACGAAGACAGAGCCTAACTAGCTTTCAAATGGCTGGTGTTGGGGAGATTTTTAATTGCAGACTTGCATCGAAAAGCCCCATTTGTAAATACTCAGCTATCATTTTGCAGGGGGTTGTCAGATTACAGAATTTTATCATCAAGTTTGAGGTGGGAAAAGAAGAGGAGGAGATGGAGGAGGAGGGTATTTTTGTTCCTGTCCTTCATTTCCTGATAAGGAGACACTTTTGATCCAAGAGATTTTTTTTTTTCTTTCTTCCTTTCCTTTTTTTTTTTTTTTTTTTTTTTTTAATCTGGTAGCATAAATTTGTTTCACAAGATGCAGGTGTTTGAAATATTTAAGAAGTTTCTCTGGTTTTGTATTCCTAGCCTCATTGATGAGAAAGCTTACGCATCATGACATGGTGAGTTGCAGCAATGATTAAAAGGCTATTGCATATGCTCTTCCCAGCTGAGTTGTTGTTCTAGTTGTTGTTTTTAGAGCACAGAGAAAGTGTCTGCAACAGCTGCTAATAAGCTCTTATGCTACTCTAACATCATGATCTGATCACCCCAGAAGTGCATAGTGGGAGCTGAGGAACCTGGTCTCAGCAATTTGACAAAAACATCCCTGACATATTTCAGCTACCGTAGAAAGTTTGTGACACTGAAAGGAAATTAAATTGTGTGTGGAAGGTTGAATAGGAACGTGGGGCTTGTGTTGGTGTGCACATGAGATTTAAAGCCATGGGCAAAGCAGTGACACATGTGTTTTCAAAGGCACAAATGGGAATTAGACACACAACTTCCATCGACTTTCCATGGAAGAACTACCCTTTGTGCCTTTGAAATTCTCCCCCTTTATTTACCATACTTCAGTAAGAAACAATGCTGAAAACCTACGAATGTTTCAAAAGGTATGGGACCCGGAGAGATGCTGCTTTAGGATACTAATGTAGAGGCACAGATGAAACTACCCTAATATACTGACCTTTTATCTCATAGATGTCCCCAGAAATCAACTTATAATACCTTTTGCTCAGAGCTTCAAATTTAGAATGCTCTAAAAGTATAACTTGGTCTGACAATGGACCAATTGAGGAATTTCCATTGGCCTATGCTGGAGGGCATAACTAATTTTTATCCCTTCCTGGGCAAAGTGAACAGTGCTGGAAGAGTAGGGTAATTATACCTAAAGGTCAAACCCATGGGATTCTCCCGTATAAAACCAAACTGCATTGTTTCATTGGCAGAGGAGGAAAGAGGTTGGTTCATTTAAGATAGATCCAGGTGGATGAACCTGTATGTGCACACTACAGAAACTGTATGACTGTATAGGTATGTGCTTATGTGCCATTTGGCTCTAATTTTGGTAAATGTAGTGGTAGCTGTTCAGTTCTTGTGTTAACAGTGTCATGCTGTCTCTGCAGGATGACTGTGAGCAAACAGTCTGAAGATGTTTTAGCAGTGCATATAGCTGCATATATTTTCCATAAATAGGAGTTTATTCTTTGGCAGACAAGCCAGCATTAGAGCTGCAAAAACACAAGGAATATAGTAAGTGCTGGTTAAAAAGAAAACCAAGCAGAGAGACAATCTGTGAAGCAGAAGAAATAAATAGAGACTGAAAAGAAAGAAAAACAGAAGAATGAGGGGAAAACTAAAAAGCAAAAGTGAAATGGAAAGAGGAAGAGAGGGTAAGGAAAAAAGAGAAGTCAGGAAAAGTACTGAAAACAACTTGTGTATGAAAAAAATAAAGGGGGTAAAAGCAGAAGAGGAATCAGAAAACATTTTAACTATATTTGAATTTGCTGCCACCAACGGTGTGGTGGAGGTCCTGCTCCAGCTGCCTCAGCCCTTATCCTGTGTCAAGCAGACTAGCGGTGCTTGATCAGTGATAGGGAACAATGGTGACTTTTTTTTGTTAGTAATTGATGGGAGGTGCTGTTTGCCATTGTGTCAGTTCAGCATAGCACCGGCAGGCAGGCCGGCATCAGTGCCGGTGAGAGAAACTCTGTGGAAAGGTTCTTGCTGTGAGCAGAGGAGAGTCAGCTACTCAATAGAAATCTCTGAGGCTTGTTAGCAAGAGATCTAGGAGATAGCTTTTTCAGTCTTCTGGTAATACAGAGCAGTGGTTTATATGGCAGCTCTGAAGCCCTGTACAAACAGCCACTCCCAAGTGCTCCAACAGATCCCCATAGTTTAAGCGTTGTGGAGGACTTGTTGAACGCAAACAATTTATGTACACCTCATTATATGGCTCGGCTACGTTCTGTGCTTCCTTGGTCGTGGAAACGGCACAAATCCAGCAGCGATGTTTTGCAGACCACACTGCAGCACATAGCTCTGAATACCCCAACTGCTTTTTTACCCAACTTTTTAAAAAAGCAGTTGATTCCCGAGGCAATGGGACCAAGTAATTTTTTTTTTTATTAATCCTCATCCATAATAATTAAATCTGACCTCTTTTATAAGTACCACTGGCTTATTTTTTTTTCAATGAAGTAGAAACAACAACAAAAAAAACCCAAAACAAGGGTTTCAAGGGAGGGGTTAGAGAGAGGACAGCCAAGCCATGACGGTCAGGGAGATCAGGAACCATGAAGTGCAAATATACAGCTTTACTTAACCAAAACGGAAACTTGACCATTACAAGGTTCTTGAAGTGGTGCAGGCATGAATTGGCTTTACACATTCAAAGAGATGTAGCAATAAATTTAAAAAAAAAAAAAAAAAAAAAAAAAAGAGACAGAAAGAAAAAATAGGTCATCTCATTCATAAATTTTCCTGGGGTTTTCTCTGATTTCACAAAGTCCTGTTTAAATGAGCAGAGATGACAATGGCAATTTCTGCTTGAAAACAAAACTTTAAGCTCAACAACCAAAAAACTAGCATAAACCCATTCTTTTCTGAGGCAGAGATGAACTCAGCATTAATTAATTTAGGACACAACTTTCTGAAGCTCGGTTATTCCCTTGGGCAACAACTTTACCTCACATTAATTTACAGTTCAATGGCAATTTTATGGATACTTGAACTTTTATTACTGTATAACCTATACAACCAGAGTTGAACAGATTTTGCTAGTAGGATAAATGATCACTTGGTTGTAAAATGAGTTATTGGAATTGCCTTTTCAATACATTACAGGCCAGACGGTCAGCGGCTGTGTTCTCGGCTCAAGCCTCCTGCACCCACACCCTGAGCCGAGGGGGACACTGTCCCGCTGCCACCACCACCACGACAGCCAAACAGGAGACGACGAGGCTCTTGGCCCCAGCACTCCCTGTAGCCCAAATAGTGAGGCCGAGTGTCCAAATGCAACATGTCCTCCCCGAGGACACCGAGCACTGCTGGGCTTTGCATATGCCGACAGCTGGTCATCCCATTTGCTCATGCTTCGTTCAAACATTGAAGCGTAGTTTCTCTGTCACTAAAGAGCAAATCTAAGTACTGCACCTGCTGGACCATATTTCTTCTGGCAGAATCTGGCCCAGTACCCTGAGACAAATCCCTAGAAATGGTGCAATACTCATCTTTTGGTAACCTGAAGAAAACTTCTGGCTGAGATTGGCACTTTCTAAAAGTCCTTTTGCTTACAACCCTTAATCTCAGAAATTAACTTTGAACTCTCCAAAGGTATGTGGGGAAAAAAAAAAAAAAAAAAAAAAAGGCTGAAACAACCCCCCTATTTTATCAACCAGACCCCCTCAGGTGGCCCAGGAGACATTTGTATCAGCCCACCTGAGGGCAGTGGTCTGTGGTGGGATGGTGCAAATGAATGGCTGGGGTAGCAAAGCCTCTTCTAGGGCTCGTGTAACTGCGAGGGTGCAGTCTTAGCAATAAGCATTGCACAGCCTAGTCTAACCCGATGAGTACGCATTGCACAGCCTGGGCTGAGAAAACACTCTGGAACAGGTATATCAGTGGCTAAAATTATCTTATTTAGCACCTTTGATTTTAAATAACCTGAAAGAAAATGTTGGGGGGGAGACATTTAACGTTATTAATTCCATAACGTCATAAATTACCCTCCACTTTCTCATTCCCTTAATGACTAATTATTTCTTTTCAGAGTTCTGTACCTTACTAATATCCTTGCCCTACACTGTGCTCTCATACTGCTCTCAGCTATTTCATCCATGTTGGTCACAGTGTCCCAGGCTATGTTACCTTCTGGAATTTACCTTAATTCATGTTAAATACAATCAGAAAAATCACACTCTGGAAAGCACAGCCATGCTAAAAATTATTACTATGGGCAAAATTATCAGTAGCTTATTATTCTAGCTCAGAATATTTATCCTATGATATTGATTTTATTACAGAAAACTCCTTATACTATGTAATAGCTACTATAAAAACTGCTGCTTTGCACTGCTAGTTTAAAAATAGCACTATAATATTTAAAATAAATGTGTGGCAAATTATTTTAAGATTGTGGGAAGGACAAAATCCAGTGCAGTGAAAAATGCCACGTTTTAAGAAAGAAACAGAACAAAATATTAATATTGCCTTAGTCAATATTTCAGTTTTAGATAAAATTCACCTTGAAATCTAGCCATCAATTTCTTATAACACCAGAATTGATTTTTTTTAAAAAAAATCTAGTAGTAACTTCATTTAAATCCAGTCTTTCTAAATCTGTAGCACTTCAGAAAATGTAGCTGAATGGAAAAAGTCTCTTTTTTTTCAGCTTTAAATCCCATTTGGTGAGTACCTAAAATAATACAATATGCACCTTGAATGAAAGTATGTGTCTATGTGTGCATGTATACTCCTTGTGAGATCCTTTTAAGGATGCTGGCTGCATACATATTGTTGGTGCAAGATCACTGCTGTATGGAAGGGTCTGAAGATTTTCAGCTGCAAGCTCTTTTTAAGAACTTGGGAGGTCTAGATGCAACAGTCAAAAGTGGGAAAGAGTTTGCACTTGAAGAGAATGGCTTTATGAAACCCTTCAAGTATTTAAGAATTAGAGCTATTAAATGCATGATCTATGACTTTTAAAGCTCTGATCTGCCTAATCTTTCTTCCATCCCTCTCCCCCCAAAGGCATTAATAAAGCCCAAATTAAGCCATGCCAAATCCTCATTTTCCATCCGAGTTTGATGTTTCAAAAGCTATGCAGTTCTACCTTTGTTTTGACATACAAAAATGTCACCTTTGCGTGGAAATGTGCATATTCGGCAATAAAAGAGGAAATAAAGACTTCCCCTGCATTGTAAGCTGTGTGTTACAGTCTGTCAGCAATCAACAGGGGCAGATGTTAAACTCTCCACCCTGTCTTAGAAACTGTTCTTTATTTAATCAAATTCCTTTCTTCCCCATAGGGTATGTCTAAAATGGGAGGTCCGTCATATCCATTAGCCACTTTTGCTAAAGGTATGATAACAAACTACCCTAGATTTAGATGCACCCAAAAGTCACAAAAATAATTCCACCCCTAAACTAACATCAACCTGAGCTGCGGAGACACACCAGTGTATCGTCAAAGGCATCCTGGGCTTTGCCTGTCTCGGTGTAACAGTCCTGCGGTGCCTGCAAGTGATAAAACCCCACCCAGTAGCTTTGCCCACTGCCAGACCTGTTGCTCGAAATAATGCCTTGGTAAAAAGGCAAATCCCCAGGGAGATAGTACCTTTTATGAGACCGACTGCCACTCTTAGAAGAAACAGAGAAGCTTTGGGGGACACAAGCCCTGCTACAGATACGACACAGAAGCAGCAATCTTGGAACCAAGTTCTTCTTTTGCTTCCTTTCAGACCTGAAGAACGACTTATGTTCCTGAAAGCTTTTTTTTCCCCTCCATAATTATTTTCATTGGTTTCATAAAACATTTTATTTCTCTTCACAGCCTGTGGCATGATTACAGCCACAGAGTATAAAGGCCAGAGCAGCATTTTACTATTCCAAATAAGATTATTAGAGAAGCATCTTAATATTTTGTAAGCCCAAGTTTTTTACCTTCTACACACAGGTGGTGCCACTTCCCCACCATTGCTTTTAACTATTTCAACAGAAAGAGAAGATCATGACATGGAGATTGTAGAAAGAGTAATTTCCATCTGTGAATCCCCCAACACCACCTTTGGACAGGTCAAGAGGAATCATTCAGCAGCAGGTATTAGACCCCATGAGCTGGTCCTTCCAAAGGTCTTTCAGCTGAAGCTGGACACCTCAACCCTTTATGTTCTCCGTGCAGAGCGTATCGCCTTCCCACTACCCATCACATCAGACACAGGGTCAACTACTCAAAGTACCACCTGAACTGCACGGCTCTGAATGCTGATGAGCTGCACTGGAGAGCGTTAAATTGAATCTGGCCAGCCTGTAAATCTGGATTGTACATTTCTCCTCTTGCTATTAATTTATTCAGTGGAGGAAGGCATTTCATACACTGAGTTTTAGTGTCTGTTATTTGATGGTAATCGATTAATTTTTAACTATCTTTCAGCCCTCTGATGTTCTATAAATAGCCTAAGCTAATAGAGACATTTTTATACTGGAATGCAGATCCACTGTGAGGTTATTTGAAAGAAAAGAAGGAGTCTAGTAGAGTATGTTTGTTCAATGTGTTATTAACTCAGAAAGGAAATTGAGCTATAGTGAACTATGTAGATCTGATTCTGACAGCTGCAAACAATTCATAGTGAAAATGACTCAGCCTAATTCACATTTTTTAATTCTTTTCTCCCCCACTTTATTTTGCAGCCAGATAAAGTGTTCAAAATGACCTTGAATTGAAAACCCTGGATTTATCTTGGTGTTTTCTTCTTTCTTAATGTTATATCCAAAACTTGCTTACTGGGAAGTCAGTAAACTCGAGGGAAAACCCAAAACAAAACACCTCCTAGTTTAATGTGAGGTTTTCAGATCCTGAAACAAGAGAAATAATCTGAAAATAATTTTGATTCACCCAGCAATTCCCTATAAAAGAGAGCTCAGACCTTAACATCATGGATGGCAAATGTGGAGCTCAGGTGCAGTGGAAGGCACGTGGGGGAGGATCAGAGGGAGTGTGGGGCAGCGGCTGCCAGCAGGGAGCTTCATGCCACACTCTTCACTTGAGAAAAGGAGACTTCCACCATCAGCAGGGGCAAGGCTGAAACTTCACCCCGGGTAGATTTCAGCCCTGTTCCTCCAGCTGCTAGAACAGTAACACCACTCTCTGTTGCTTTTCTCTTCACTTCCTAGCACCTCTCTGATGTTTTGTGGTGTACCTTCTCACTTTGCTTCAAATACTTACCAGACAGTGCTGTGGGCGATGTACTTCAGAAATTCAGTTTGGAGGGATGGGATAGACACAAACCCTCAATTGTGGTAGGAAACTCAGAAACATCAGTGGCCTTTTTTTTTTTTTTTTTTTTTTAATTTACATTTTCCCTGCTAGTTCACCCTGAGATCCCAACGGCACAATTTACTAATTAATTACTATTATTAGCTAATGGCAGTGAAAACTGAAATTACTGCCTGCCTTAAGCATAACAAAATTGACAATAAATCTGTAGTCTGTGAATCACTTTCTTGTACAGGTCTGTTAACCAAACACCAACAGTGGTGGCTGGCTTGATGCTTTCCAGAAAACCATCTGGCACACAGGGACACACAGTCTTCACGTTCCAAAGAGGGGTGCAAGCAAGATAGGGGATGGACACTTGCGTTCCTGGGCACTGGGTATACAGGGGCACTACCAGATTTGAGAGGGCTTTGTCCTCTTTTCCTGACGAAAACCCATGGGTGACAGTTCTTTAGAAATAGGGGCAGAAATTGCCCCTTTCAAGCAGCAGCACATTCATTATCTCCTGCTTCTCACATCAAGTGTGCAACCAACAGCATAGAGATGGCGACATCTATTAGCACCAGGTACTTGCCAGTTGTATGCAAAATATTTTAGGGTTTTCTCAGATTTGTGTTCTCCATGTACATATATGACACTTTTTAATGCCAAAATGTAGGTGTCTAAATCCTTTCCAGGTGACTAAGCAAGTGCTCTGCTTTGCAAAAGTGCTGAGTCCATGGTGTTCCCCTGAGGGCTCTGCCTCAGCCCGGCACTGCCCCATGTGATGGATGAGATTACTGCACTTAAAATGCTCCGAGGTCTTCCAGAGAGCTGTTGTGCAATTAAACAATGGGTAACGGGTATGTGAAATACAGCAGAGCTGCTGTGCAGAATGGGAGACTTGCTTCACCCAAATGTATTTTAGGGCTTCTGCCTCGGCAGAGGAGCCTCCCACGCCACCGGGGCGGGCAGCGCGCAGAAGTTACTTTGGGCTGCATCAAAAGCAGTGTGCAGGGTGGGGAGCTGGGGGCGGGGGGGAAGCCTGAAAGGGTTCCACAAGGATGTGGCTGCAAACAGGAGGAAGAGGAGGAGGGGTCACCTGAGCAGTGAGCAAGAAGGCTACATGAGACGGGAGGTGGCCGGGACACAGCAGCGGAGCTCAGGAGGCCAGTGGCGGGTCGTGGCAGCGGTTGTACCAGGGAAAGGAGCACTGCTAAGCCCAGGAAACACACGGCAAGAAGGAGGTGGCAGCAAAGTGGTTTGTAAGGGTAGTGTTTCAGGGAGTTACGAGCCATCTCGCACAGGTAGGAAGCACTACTCTCCACAAGCCAAATGCTCTGGCAGGGCTCCTGTGCCATCCCCTCACAGCCACCATGATGGGTACAGAAGCTGGGAAGTGGAGATGGGGGAGAGCCAGGAACACCTTAAATTCACTCTGTACCTATTTTGCAGGCCAGCATGACCTCCCAATAGCACAGGAACCCTACCCTCCCTATGCAGGTCCTTGCACTGGTGAATCCTATCCAGTTTCCCAAAACACAAGCACGACATTCTCACTGTGCCTTTCACTCTCCAGCCAGCCCCTCCTCCAGGCTCAGCCTTGCCCCGGTCCACATGAGACCCGCTGTTATAATTCTCCACGAGAATTAAACTGCAGAAGATGATGTCCACTCTGAGAGCAGGTGTAGGAGTTTGTGTCTGTATGCATGTGGATGCCTATATAACAATTATTCTCTCTCCCAATCTGAAACAGTGGGTGGTCACTAATGTTAGACCAAAATCAATAGGTGGAGAAGAAACTGTTTACAAAAGCATGACAATGACTAGGTCACTCACTCAAAAAGGAAGTTAGCATCGTTACAAGAAGAAAACACTCAGAAGAGGGCTATAATTTAGTGCCTAGATACCATAGTGACTGGGAACTGCATAGACAGATTAGGCAAAAATTAAAGTTGTTTAGACAGACAAAACACAAGAGTCAGATCGAAGAAATCAGCTTCAATGTAGTGCAGGGAATACTCTCCCACCCTCAAAAAGTATACAAAAGAAAGCAAAAACAAGAAGCTGCCAGCCAAAATTACCAATGCAGTTCCATCTAACAAAAAATCAATATTACAATAAGATGCCAGTAATGAAAGACAAACCACAGCAGTATCTCAATAAAGATTACAAATTACAAGATTATAAATGGAGAGCCACTGTCATTTTGGACAGACAAATATGACCACGGTACAACTGGAGGCCAAATGATGGTTTAGGAAAAATGCCTACAGCTTTCAAGAAAGCAAATGGGAGAAGCAATGCATCTAAGGGCAGAATTTGGCTCCAGGACTTGTACATGAATAATTGTGGCAGGGAGATACAGAATATCCCAGAAATAAAAGACCTGCTCATTAGAAACCCATCTAGCCAAACCCATGGGAAGATCCTTAAGTAAAAGCTCCACCATTTGTTATTTCCAAGAATCTGGTGCCAGTCTTGAATTATTTTTAAGGCACCAAAACTGTTTTTCAATAAGAATTTCTCTTTCATTCAAAGAGCTCTTAAGTAATCTACAGGCATTTGACAAACGAGATTCACAATGCTCCAAAACCTACCCCTGTGGACGCCGGCGGTGAGGACTCCTCGCTGCGATGATGCAGGATCCGTCTCGCCAAACCGACAATGAAACAGGTAAAAACACATGGCCTGTTTTGGGAACAAGAGAAACCACAGCTAAGGAATATTGAAGTGATCGGTTCAAAGCCTTGCAATGAGTCAGAAATAAAGGAACGAACGTGGGACTTCTGGTTTGTAATCAGCTCATGTAACCCTCAGCCCATCTCAGCTCTTGTGCAAAAGCTTATTTAAACAAGACAAATAATACTGGAAAAAAAACACATCATACTTGCATTTTGGCACATCCCTATCATCAAATCACGATATAAATAAAGAGCAGAACCCGCCGTATGGAACTGAGACTCCTTTCTGTTTGTGCAGTGTCACCCAAGCCCATGCTTAAGAGATATTTGTTCATCCTTGTCCTCTATTAGACATACAACAATAGTTTCACAGGACAGAGTATTGTCAGCACTTTTATTTCTAAATAGACAAGTTGGAGAAAACCAAAACAAACCAGATTAGAGGCACAGGACAGATACTAAATGGAATCATGAGAGGGTATGGTAGAAATGACTAAATTGAATATGTAGATAACACCTCCAGAGAAAGGCAGAAAGTGTAGGTATGCCATCAGGGCAGCACAGACTTCAACAGAGTTGGAGATATCTACCAGAGCTGGAAAGGAAGCTTTAGCAACTGATCACAGAGAAAATATAGATTGAAGCCAATAAACCGCAGGAAAACTAAAATCAAAATGATAGGTGAAAGAAATGCATGTATCTGCATTGTGAGAAGTCCATTGAATCGAGCAAATGATACTCCTCCTAGGGGAATGATTCATTACCATATGGAAAAGACATAGCCTATGATAAAGGAGGGGGGGGAAATCACTGAATAGCAGAATCTACCTACAGAAATTGAAAAAGAACATTCTTGTTGAATCGTGGCAAAAGTACTTCAAAATTTCAACAGGCCTGACTAACGCAGATACGGAGGGAGGAAAAAAAAGCGTGCTAAAATATGTGATATCATGCCCACAAGCAAGGGTGAAGGTCGCATCAGAGAAAATTTAAAATGCGCTGGGAAACAAGCAGCATCAGCAAGAGTGGTGCCAGAAATGAACAGATTTTATTCTTCTCTACTTCAGGACCAAAAGAGGGGAAAAAAAGAAATACTGGAAGCCCTTCTTACTTAGGGGCTGTGTCTCCATGCCACTGACCTACTTATACTTCAAGCACTATGCGTGCAGAAAGGAGGAGACATGCTAATGCTCAAGAAAAAGGTCTTATACCACAACAATATTGTACTACAACAGTGCACACAGTCTGGCTGTTAGGGGATTTATAAGCCAAGCACACAAATAGACAGTAATGAGTTACTCACCAGAGGCTGTCAGCAAAGTTGCTAATTAGTACAAATGGTAGTAGATTTTGTAATACTGTCCCCTGCTTTAGTGGGAACTGTTCCAAGACCACCTAACCTGTATCTCCCTGGATGAAAAAAAACTTACTCCCCTTAGTCCAGTGTGGCATTTCTGAGAATTTTAAAGCATAAGACAAAACCTGAATTATAATGGAAACTCAGGTGCAAACTTAACCACCAGAATAAACTGACTCACAACTGCGTAATTCCTGATGAGACACCCCACATGCAGAAAATAATTACTCCTCACTCTCATCACGAAAGACCTGATCCACCAATGTCAACAGAAGCCCTCCAATTGAATTTTGTAAGAACTGGGCCAAGTCCCAAGATTGTGTGTGCCACTGCTGCTGTGGATAGCAATACACCTTGAGTTACCCAGTCTACAAAACTGATAAAACCCTTCTGTTAACCTGCAATTATAATGCTTCCACTAAACATAACGTGCAGATAAAGCCATCAGAAAAGGCAATTAAATGGGACACAGTTTTAATATTCTACCTTCAGACAGAGAAACATTTTTATCCTCTCAGAATTTCAGAGGATCATGGTAACAAACTGTTGACATATTAGGACCACTATTAAGAAATACGATGCTAAAAGGAAAATAAGAAGAATTATTGATTCATTATTACAGTTTAAATATTTTTCTTATTTAAGAATTGCAGCAAAGTTGCATTCCTGTTCCCCTTGCCAATGAACACGCAGAAAAAACAGCACATCAAATTTTAGTGAGTTTTTCTGGCACTACTTCCTTCAAAAAGAATCAGGTTTGAAAAACCACTGACCTGTCTAGCCATAGAGAATTTTTTCTATTTAAATATGTCTTTCTATCAGCAGAAATATTCTCTGTAATATTTTCTACTGTAAAAAGCCCTAGGAAATTAAACTAGATCAAAAATATTTAATATGTATTAAAAAAACAATTTAGACAAGAAAGGTCAGTAATCGAAAGGTGCGATACCTACAATCAGAGCCAAGTTACAAAAAGGGTTAGCCATGTATAGCCAAGTTAAACAACACACAATTAAGGTTAACTTGGCTCTGCTGGCGTATATAAACCCACACATGAGGACTGTGGGGGGCTAAGACAGTTTCAGCAGTGTCTTATTTACCTTGGCCATTTTCATGAGTAACCGTTTTGTAGACTGGCTCTGTTTGTAGACATCACACCTTTTCACCCATTCTTTACGCTTGGCATCTTAACACATCCTAAATGTTTGCCCCAAACATCGTATTTTGTTTAGAAAAAATAATTGTCAAGGGTCCACATGTATGAGAATAGAAAAAAAGACATCCTGTTCCATCAATGAACATGCAAATTCCCATGTGTCACAAATTCAAACACCAAATTCATCACGATGCTCTCACAGAGGATTAGAGGAGTTGGGAAATGAGGAGACTTCACCACCTGTAGATCACCCATTCAAACACAGCTCAACTGGCCATCATGAAAAACTGCTGTTATGAGATGGTGGCACGGGGAGCTGTAGGATATGGAAGGCTGATAGGGATGGCAACAAAATGTCTATCAAAGCATTTTTCAGCAGCTCAGACTTTTTACTAGAGGAAAAAGTTCACTGAAAGATGGTTTCTTTCTACCAGAAATTTATCTATATTGTAAAAAATTAATATCTTTCAGTTCCATTCCCCTCTCAAAGTAAACGGGTGTATTTTATACGGGGGTAATTCAGTCCCATGATATCTCACAGTCACATTACGTGGCAATTCTCTTCTACCAGCTTTGTTCCCCTGACAGAGTATACATCGTGCAATATTGCCCAGCATACAAGGACCTCCAAGAACTAGATTTCACAAATTCCTGGGCAGATGCCTCCTCCCTTCACCAGCCAGGAAGAGCCCCAGCACAGTTGCAAAGACCGGCCGTGGAGTCGTACTCTGAAATTTGCCCAGAGAAAAGAGCAATGTGCTATAGTTCCTTGTAGTAACCAGGAATAACACACTCTTTTTTTTTTTTTTTTTTTTTTTTCCTCTGTTCAGTGATTTCAGTGCAACTCAGGCTCCTAAATGCTTTTATGGATCCAGGCCAAAACATATTCAGTAATAGATACTGAAACAAATTATTTCATGTGCCAGTTCTGTAGGTTAATTCACATAAGTGAGAAAACAGTTCTGATTGAAGGGCGGAGTGATTTTTAAAAATTTGATTCATACAGAAGTGTTAACAGCCTTTTGCTTATACCCACAATTGCTGAACAGAATAGAATCAGTGGAAATGTTATTTCCAAGTTCTGTGGTGTAAATAAAACCTCCTCTCTCTGACTCACATAGTGAGTCATTTTTGTCTGTACGTATTTATGCCAAGGGGGGATATAACTTTGTGCTCTGAGCGTTCTTCTCATGGAGAGCTTCTCATGTCTCAGATTCTGTGTTGCTCTTGGTTTTTGTCGACTCTTAAAATCTCTATCTCGAGTAATCTCCCCCTTGTTTACTGTAACCTCATCCCACTTGTTCAGCTTGCTGGCACAAGTGAAAAAAGACATGAAGTTGTATCTGTTACCGTGTTGGCACATTATAGGGAATTATATACAAATGACAAAATGAGCATGAAAGGCTGCATTAGAGCAGCAACACCTAGGCAAATTTACACCTTGTGTGTACAATAACTGCAGGGCATCTTCAATTACTTCAGCCAAAAATGTCTGAACATCTCTTTTTTAAGGACCTTTCTGTTCACAGTTTTTACCAAGCCATCCTCATTTATGCTAAGAACGGCTGGGCCCAGCCCATGTGTAAACTCAAAAGGCTGCTTAGCCCTTGCAACAGAGAAAGGAATGGAAACTAAAACCAACCACAGCCCCAGCACACTTCCATATGTGTTGTCTCTATTTTTAGCCTTCCGAGAGTCCTGTGAGACAAGATGTGACACACTTACGGGAAACAAAGATGGGGAGTAGGCGAGACTGTAGCCCTCCCTGTTCCTAAGGTTGTATGCCACGGCCATCGCAGGCCGTCTCAGTCCCTTATAACACCAATAAGTTTAAGAGTTTGGGCTCAGAATGTACCTGCCCAACATGTGACACAAGCTGAACTTGTTTGGGATAACTCCATGAGAGCTGTTGAGCTGTTTTCCAAAGACTAAGAAGAGGAAAAGTCATTACTTTGTGCACATCCTTATCTTTGTTGTGAATAGCTCTGGAACCACCTCCAGATGCTTTGTCCTCATTCATGTTACTGGTCTGTGTGGGTGCCGTTCCCACAGAGCAATGGGTCCCTCCCTCTTACCGCCTAGGAGCTTCCTAGGTTTTTGTGCCCATCTCCACAGGGTGACCAAAAATGATCCAGGCCGAGAAAGGAGGAGCCAAGAATCACTGATTTTTGCAGAGGATTAAGGACAATGCCCATCTCTACAGCACAGTGTTGTTTCATCCTTAAAATATCCTGAATGCTAAATGAGACAGGATTCTAATGGGGGAAAAAAATCATATGTAGTCAGGTGCATATGAATAAACATGTATCATAACTACATGCAGGAGAGGGCCTAGATTAACAGTTTTAAAATATAATATTTTATATATATATGCAAAACAAAACTATGTGTATATACACAAGAGACTTGATTTGTGGAGAGCGTGCTTCCAAATCCAAGTTACCTAAGACAAGCAAGAGTTACGCTATTTTCTTAATTCTGGCAGATTATTATGATCAAAATTTTTTGCCTTCTGTGAAATGCATGCAGCCAGTGGAGGTTTTAAACAAGTCAACCTTATTTGTCAAGCAAATCAAATGTTCAAAAAGATTAGGGACATTAGCAGACAATGATTTTTCTGATTATCGAATCTCTGTAAGGAAAAAATTAAATAGTAGGTATTAGAGGAACACCACATGTACCAGCTCACACATAGTGCATTGGGAGGGCATGTGAATACTTTTGTTTTGCTCCACTCAGTGTACCTAGCTTTTCTCACGGCTTGTCTGAAAAAAGCAACCTGTTTCAGTAGGCAGAGCTCTTCATAATTCAACACAGTGGATCAGACTAACAGCAGAATACAGGAGATCTACACCAATAAAGCAGCTAGCAGGTGTCGTCTTGGAATTTCTTAAGTGTTCTTAGCGAACCAGGTGCCCACAGGAAGAAGGCAATTTACATATCAGTTATATCTTTACACCTGTTTGCAAATGCTGATACAGACCCTTATACTCAGCACTTAGCCGATAGGAAGCTAATGTACAGTAGTGACTAATTGATAATTAAAGAAACCTTTAGGAATACCATAGAATACCTGGCACAGGATTCTCTCATCCGCTTAGCAAAGGCTGTTCTGCCATGCACTTATCGTAGCCCTCTGCTAGTTTTCATAACAATTAAGATGGTGTATCTGAGAGAATCAGGGGTTCAGTTGCAATTTTCAGCGCACTGGCTGTGTTTTATTGTTGTCTGATGGCTCCTTCTTTAGTCTGCAGAGGGGATCACTCTATTACTGTGGTTTAGACGGCTCACAGGTTGGCCCTTGCCCCTCTCTTTCATAAAGTAAGTATAATTAGATGATAATGCCCTTCTTGTCAAAACTTACCGCTTATTTAAGCCTGCAGTAATAATTTCAATTTATTAAAGATTTATTCAGATAACATTATTATCACTGTTTATTCAAATGGACATTCTTTTTTTTTTTTTTTTTTTTGTCTTTTTCTTTCCAGGGGAACAAAAGACATAATTCCTGCCAACAGATGTAACAAACCTGTCAAGCTCTCAAATGGTTAAGTTGAGCATTTTACTTGGAAAGGCTGACAAATTTTCTTCACTTCAAAATATCATTAACACCAATAACACATTTGCCCAAGCCTATTTCTAAGTTGTAAAAAAAGATTGCTACAGATTAAGACCCTTGATATAATGCTATAAGCTCCTAACAATGGTATCTTTTATAGTGAAGAGCAACTGCAGACACAAATTGCCCCCTTTCCTGCACCTTTTTCACAAAAATCAATATTAAAGTAGTAGCTGCCTTAACTCTCCCATAGACTATACGAGAAAAAACCACAGCCACGCTTAGGACAGTTTAGGTCAATAAAGAATCAATACTGTGGTTGAATCTGTAGAAAGATAAAAGACTTGGAACTCACTACAGTGTGCCCTATTGTTTCTCTCTATTTTGAAAAGAAGCTGAAGTGCCTCACTTTTTTTTAAACTAGCAATGAATTTAGTGTTTGCGGAAAGCGAGGGAGGTCACTGGAGGCTGCATGTGGCTTCAGTGTCTGCAGACGAGGGGTCTGATCTTGTTCACCCACACCTCCCATTTAGTTCAAGGGGAGTCTAGGGAGCAAGAAGAATGCAGCCCTGGGCCCCAAGCGGACTGGAAACCAAAACACTGTAACACGCTTCCATCAAGCCCAACTCATTTATTAACTATGGAGAGACTACCCATAAAAACTCAGGAGTGGAAGGGGTTCTTATCATGATTTCTAGCTCCCTGTCCATTAGGAAGAAGAGAGCTGATTTCAAGCAGAGAAAGCTCTCTGATGTATTTGGCAATTGCTAGACACGTAGATTCCACTTACAGCTGAAGTCAAGCTCACCTTCCACATTTCACATCGTGATTTGACCAAATTCGAACCCCTCGTGAAAAAACACAGGTTCAGAAGCAAATAAATATCTCAACAGGCATACAGGCTTACACATGCACACACACACATGCCTACAAACGTGGCTTGGATTTGTTTGCCTCTGCTATATCCCTTTTCAGTGCACTGGTACTGTGTTTCCTTTATAAGCCTGAGAACTGCAACCATATACCTGTCTGGAGAGTAAGTGAACATGAAAAAATATTGGTTTGTGTGGACTGGAGAGTTCAGATAAAAACAATTTATGAGCCCAAATCTTCCAAATTCTTTACTTGAAGATGCACTTTGTTATCCTACAAGGGGCAGCTTCTAACACTTCTCAGCTTACAGCAATAGCTCCTGCTTGCAAAAGCTCAAAGAAAATCTAGATAAAGCTGGAACTACAGCTCTTTACAAAAATTGGTAAGGAAGAGGGTAGCAACAGAGAAGACAGCCACAGTTTTAAATGCATTTGTGTGTTGAAAGAAATGGCTGCATTCTTGAAACGCTGGGGCTCTCAAATTCATAGCAAATACTCCCACCCCTGCTCTTCAGTTCAGTTATGATTAGAAAAAACAAACGTGTATTTTCAACATTGTAGATTGAAATGTTCAGACCTCTAAGATGCACTAATGAACAGTTAGCAGTAACCCAAGTAGTTGACATAAAGAGTAAATACAATTGTTCTATTCAGCATTAACAGAAATTTTCACCTAAATAATTAGTTGTTATTAATAATATTATTATTATTACTATTATCAGGACAAAATTCTCTTTTATTACATTGTCAGGCTCCTTTTCTATAGCACGAGATCTTCTAATCGTCCTGGCCTTCCTCTCTCCCACTGCAAATACTGTGAAGATGGAAATGGGTGGCAGTAAATGCACAACCATGTCAACCCTGGCATACAGATAAATGAGTTTCTGAGATGCTCCCAGTTTGGAGAATTACTTCACAGCATGGAGAAGGCTGAAAACATCCACTCTTTGCTCTAACCCTAGCACAGTGACAGGGAAAGAAGATACGTAAATAAGTCTGTAAATAAGATACGTAAATAAGCAGTGTCTTCAGGGTAGAAATCTCAATGGTTTTAGCAGGACATTGTGGAGGTCCAACAAAGCATTCGGCTACAGTTGCCTTGAACATTCACCACTGGAGTTCTCAGAAACAAACAGCGAAATTTCTAAAGTTCAACCATTTCACCTCCAAGCCTTAGACTTTCTTCTATTCAAAATACACTCTTCCTCTGTTTTTTGTGCCTAAACAGTGTTTTCTGTTATGATTCTACCATCTCTTTCCCACAGCCTTTCCTCCCATCCAAAGTTGCTGCTCATCTCTTTCCCTAGCCTTGGCTATACTTTTCATTCTCACTGACCATTTTCTCAGCTCCTTCTTCAGGGTCTATATTAAGCTTCTTAGACCTTTCCAAATTTGTGGTGAGACTCTGCCACAGCATTTCCTTTGGACAACTCTTGCTACCTGACACTCATCCGGAGAGGTCTGGTAACATCTGTCTGCGGGCTGGTGTCCCAAAAAGGTTTGGAAAGGGAGTTGACCTGGGAGGTTTAATACAGATTGTCAGATGCATTGCAGCTTCAGAGAGGGCTTCAAACAAATAAGACTTTGTGATGGGAGGCGGGGAAGAAAAGCAAAGTGCCTTGACCTCTTTCAGTCTAATGACACAGAGATACATTCACTCTGAAAATAGCCAGCGTGGGTTAAGATTTTAAGGCCCTCCAGTTGATTGTTACCACCTATCTGCTGGTAACTTAAATGGCCAGTGAAAGCAGCCTGTTGGCTTTTGTGCTGAAGCAGCTTAGGGAGCCATCAGACATTCACCCAGCTGGGTTACTGTTCCAGTTTGTTCCCAAGAAGGTGTGCGCCCTAATTATGGCTGAGGTTAGTTTTTGGGTCAAAGTACGCCTTCAGTTCTGAAAAGACTCTTATTTTCCTAAACTCGCCGCTAACTCATTTTACCAAAACCATACCTGACAAATACAGTACTGCTTAATTTCACCCTTACATTGTAGCTCAAACAACAAGCTCAACAAGAGAGTAGGCTCTGAGTAATCTGCCTCCCTGGTTACCCTGTTACCAGCTGAACCATGCTAGGACTAATCCTGCTCTCACTGACTTCGGTAGCACAGGGTCAAGTGCAGTATCATTAACTTCTGGTTTGATTTACACTAAATTATAAAATCAGGGCTTTAAACCGAAGAGTGCGCAAACATCAAGAACCTAACAGTTAATTTTTCCCACATCTCCAACAAGATCTCTTACACTTCCCCTTTTCAATTAACAACACTTTTCTGAGCCAGTTCCTGAGATGCATCTCTATGCATTTGTGTGCCGGTGTACAGTGCATGCTAAAAGTGTGATCACTATTACAGCCTGTAAGACAAAAATAATTGATTTTTTTGACTTTCTTGATTTTTGTGAAAGGCAGAAACAACAAAAATTAATCTTTACACAAACAACCCAAGGGAGCATTTAGTGGGACTTTTCAATCTATTCATGATCTGTAATTCCCAGCCCCCAAAGTTTCCATGTTACGGCTTAATATCTAGGGACTCCATATGTTGAGGGAACACAGCAGAACCAAAATGAGCTGAAAAAAGAATGCATTAGATTCAAACATGGGATAAAACAGTACCCAAGGAGCCCTTGCTTCATTTTCTCTACCTGGAACCATGGGACAGTGCAGCCATCTCAGCCTCATTCAAGTGTGACATTTCTTTTGAATATGACAGTGGTGGCGACCTTGTCATTAACTGATGCTGCTAGCAACATTTCAGCTTTCATAATTCAGTTAATTTTCAAGCCACCGGTTACTGAACCCCCAATATCATTTCAATATAATTAAACCATATTACAAAATAATACTAATAAAAAATCAGCCCACCTTCTGATCAAAGACCAGCCACTGTTTGACTTGAACTCACTAAAGCAAGGAAGTTTTCAGTTATGGTTTAAGCAGTACCCCTTAACTTCTTGTTGTCATGCCTGGCATTTAGAGCCCCTGTTATTCTGTAGCTTCTTGCTCTGGCTGAGGCATGGATGGAAAATTTTCAGCCATAACGCTAAGGAGCCAGGGCTGAATGTTTTGCTGCAGCTGTGTTACACGCGTAAGGAAGAGCTAGGCAAAGCCGTGTTTGCTTCCCTCCCATACTCATACCCTCAATCCCGAGGCAGGTAAAGCCCGATTTGACCTGTGTGCAGCCTCTGGCAGTCTCTGGACTAGAAACAGCCTGCTTCTCCTAGGTGACCCCTAAGACTGCTGGTGGCACTGCACTGCGTGGTTAGCGGAATTCAGATGTCATGAGCCAATTTTTCTGTGCTGCTAGAACCTCCTCGGAGACCAGCCTGCTCCTTGGATTTGCTCTTCTGAAAGAGTAGAAGAGACCCAGGCCTCTGGGAACAAAATCTGCCTCCAGAATTTATACAGACACAAAGATGGTAGACAGCCAAATGCAAGTGCTATCCTAGGGTGGCAAACCATCCAGGTGCAGCCCGCTGTTGCCTAGCATCAGTCCTGTAAGCCCAAAGGCTGGTCTGCATGTGCATATGCCAATGGCTGTCGAGCAACATGTGTGTCTGCAAAACTGAGGCGGGGAACCCATCGCCTATGCCTTTGAAAACCTGATCCTAATCTCTTTTTTCATATGAATCCTTTGCTAAGCACACTTAAGTTCCTTACTTTCTGCCTTTTTTTTTTTTTTTTTCCTCCGCTATTGGCAACAATCACCAGAAACCTGAGAATGTTGCTAATTTCCTGGTGGATTTGTCTTCTCCAGCTTGGCGAGACTAGTCATTCTTCCCTTCCATTTTGTTCTCCAAAATCACCAGCCTTCTGTACGTGTGCACTTAGTGCACTTTACAAAGCAAAAGTTGACATTGCTGCCTTTCCCTCGTGGCCTTCTCCACCTACCATCACTGTTCTTCCTTGTTTCCCTGCACTTGGCTGGGAACATACTGCAAGTTGTGAATTCAGTAGGGGTCCTTTATAGATTCTCAGCAGCAATACACTGAAGTTAAAACTCATCCAAGAAAAGAAGAAAAGAGAAACAACAGCTTTACTGATGCCAACAGCGCTCTGCAATGTTGCAGGAGCTGAGGAGCTGGTCTCAGGTGTCCCTCTACTCTCAGCTTGCCATTCATTTAGTCTTTCAATCAAAACCAGGTTTCAGTCATTCTACCTTTTCCCCTTCTTGAGAAATAAACTCTAAAAAGAAGCTTGCCTGAGGAAAGGCTGAGGGCCTACAAATTCAGTCCTCTGAAAGTTGCACAGTGATGTTAATATTAAATACACTCCATTTCTGTCCTCCGCCCGAAATTCTGCAGCAGTTACAGTTGCAGCCGATACCTCAGAAAGGACTAGAAATAGTTATTTTTCAATTGGTATAACAAAGATCTTATTTTTGCAGCAACTTTGCATGCCATGTTTCAGTTCAAAGACAGTTTTTTGGGGCCAGGCAATACATGACCCCTGTAACAACGGATTTGAAAGGTCATACAGCCATGCCTTTAATTACACTGCTGTTAGCAGATGCACTTCAGCAACACACACAAGACGACAGAAATTGGAGAACACGGAGTTGGATTCAATCTAGAAGAAGATGTGAGAGTTTCAATTAACACAATCCTGGATGATTTAAGAAAAATATTCAGGAGTGGCATTTATTTAGCCTGCAGCCAAAGTCCATTACTGAGAATTACTCTTAATTAGAGTTGTGCGAGGTTGGGAATATCCACTCCTATCATGATTCTTTCACCTACCAGAAGAACAACCAAGCTTGCTGAGCCTCTGGCATTTCTAGGCTGGTTAGAAAAATAGTTAGATGATAAAAGTATTATTTTAAACAAGATAATATAGCCAGTAACACATAGAAAAAATATTTGTTTTACTTGTCCTTTTAATCTGACATCCCCAGCATTATCAAAGAAGCTCTAAAATATTGCCCAAAAAACCCATGTGAGAATAAGGTTTACCAAACACTGAACCACTCTTAAAGAAATATATGCTTTGTCTCAGGTTACTCTATCATTAATTGCTAATTTCTCTTTCTTGGATGAACACAACCCAGACCATCGTGCCTTTCCAGTGGCAGCTCTAAATCAGGACCAGATTCAACACTCAGTGAAATTTTTGGGTAGGGTAACAGATTCAGTACGTGGCCTCACGAGCAACATGAGACAGGTATGGTGTGTGGGACTAGGGAGGAGGAAGACCAACATATGAGCAAAAGTCAGCCTTCATCAATGTCCGAGAGGCTTAGGAGAGGGCTTGAAAAACTGGCCAAACTGTTCCCAAACACACCATGTAAAACTTAGTTTCACCTTTGAGAGAACATCCCTCATAAGGAGGTGGGTCTTGTTAGTCCTTAAGTAAATGGCTGTAAACTGTTTTTACTAAGAGGAGGAGGTCTGGTAGGGCTCTAGGCACCACACAGAGCTGGGTTAGGCTCCAGAGCTGTGATATGAGCTCCCAACATCCCGAAACAGGGGATATCATGGTGCCGGCCGCAGACATACCCTTGACTCAACCAGATTTTCCATAGAGTTGTGTCAAGCCCATGTCTGAAATAAGCCTTCAGACAGAGCAAGTCTGGACAGAGTAAACCATGATTATTAATCTCCAGCATAACAAAGGGAACATAAGAATTAACAAAGGACAAGGCCAAAAGGTTTTGAATTTGGTTCAGATGACCTCAGGAAATATCATTGTTTATTTAGGACTCTCGGACGTACAAAATGTGGCTTAGTCTGCAGTTCTTATCTCACTACCTGTTCCTTACTGTTTTAAATATCCCTGCTTCCAGTGGCAGAACCTCATAGGAGACAGATAGCCAGAAAGTAAAAACATGGCCAGAAAATAAAGGAAAAGATTGAAGTTCAACAAACTTAAACTACTAAGAACAGGCTGGGTTTAAGTCTAATGGGAGCTTGAGTCATTGCATGTGTTCCTAATTGCTTTGCTCACTCCTGGTGAGAGCTGAGCGCCATTGTCATGTCAAAGGATGGAAACAGTCCAAAAATTCAAAGCTAGTGACTACATCATTACCAGAGAGGGGGAAGCAGTTGAAAGCCAAACCACGATTTACCTTTTTGCAACTACCCACCCAAATCAAACTTGCAGAAACACAGTCATAGTCCAGATCTAAAACTTTTCGTGTTGATTCAAATTCTCTTTTGATTTGCCAGGTTTTTGGACAAGTGATCTATGAAAAGGACATATGAGTCACCCATGACATCACCAGAAGACCCTACAAGAAGCCGCATAGTTTCATGGAGCTGAGTAAATATGAAAGTTATACCGTGCCCTGCAGGATAAGACAAAATGATATTCACATGAATGATTTTTTTAAACCATAGACTCCAGCCCTAGAGAAAATTTAAGGGGCAATAAGACTTTAAAGTGAGGTAGATCCAGGAGCCTTGAGTCTTATTAAACAAAAACAATCAGAGTATCCGCATTTTTGTAGTCCTACTGTGAAGTTCCAATAAACTTTACCCAAAAACTCCATAATACTCCTTACTCAGCTCCATGGAAAACGAGAAGTGATTCCAGAGGTTGGCTGACTATTTAATACCTCTTGTAGTAGTTAAAAAGGCCACTTTCTTCTTCTCTCTCACACTCTTTTTTTAACTTTTACTGCAAAACCATTAAAGAAAGAACTAGTTCTAGTAATAAAAGGTAGCTATATTCCCACAGGGAGAAGGGGAATGGTGGTTCCTGTGTACCCTTAGCGCTCTTGGCAGGGGTACTTATAAAGAAGGTGAAGGTCACAGGGAAGAGAACAGAGAATTTTCTGTTCAATGGAAAACAGAAACTTCCAAATGTGAAAAGGAATTTTAGCAAGTTTTATTTCCTTCTTTTACAGCCCTGACATCATATTTCTCCACAGTGACATCATTGCTTTAAAGTAACAACTTCCAGTGACACCAGTGCATCAGAAGCCTTGCAAAGCAACAGCATTTGATGTTTCTGATTTTCTGAGACGCTGATGAATCCCAGACCTCAGCAGATCTTCCTGCTCAGCCAAGTTCCTATGTTTTTAGAAAATCCTAATCAAACCTTGCAAATAACATCTTGCTGAAGTGCCCAGGGACAGGAGGGTACCTTCAAAGGATGGAAGTTAGAAAGACTACAGTCAAAAATACACAGTTGGGTTCAACCAGTAAGACTTTAATTTTCCACTACTCCCTGCTTCCTCACCCAAATTGACCAGCCACGCCTAGGAAGAATACCTGCTGGGACTGCTTCACCAAGCACACCTCCCCAGGAAAGCTGCATACAAACTTACTCTTATTACGCTTTCAGGAGAACAAGTTTTTCGAATTGCATCATCAAACTTCAAGGCCGCTCCACAGCTATACAGTGTGAGCCTCAGTTTCAGCTAGATTTACCCTGCTGAAACAGAGAGCGGGATTTTGACTGCTTCTGTTTTTAACAGATCTTCTTAGTGATGGAAATTTGCTAGTCTCTGATGCTTGCTAATAAACAGATGCAACTGCCATTCCCAGTTTAAGAGAGAAGGAGCCAGAGCCAGGAAAGAGCTTCAAAGAGACTGAATTACCTCTCACCTGTAGGGATGTGATTATGTCTGGCAGAGCGCTCTGGGGAAGCAGCTTTCACCACAGCCATCAGCAGCCTGCAGAGTTCTGGAGAGCTACAAGCTATCTTTTCCCCAAACTCCTGTACCCTTCCTGAACTGGAGTATTTATTCAACAGCAAGAGATAAAGCCGTACGTTTTGTGGCATGGAAGCCATAAACCCTCGAGAGGCTGGAGATATTTTCTGCAACCCGTGCTGGTGCAAAACCCTCCGTCCACACACACCAAAAATACATGAAATATAGGTAATGCACTGTAATTAGTCTACACCAAACTACTAATGACTGGTGGTCACTAGTAGTGAGCACTGCTGTTTTCCTGATAGGCTCTTTTGTCACTGAGATTCACAGAGTACCAGAGATGAAGGAAAAATATGGAGCCTCCCCTTAAAAAGTCTATGCATCTACAACAAGTAACAGCTGTGGCTATTTTAATACTATCTCAGGGCTCGTATAGATGTGACATCACACAGAACTAAGGCTTGGCCAATTTTACTGCCAATATACCTTAAACTGCAGAGATTTTGTTACAAATTTGTGCATGCATGTGTGTCAGAACAAAATCCACAACTGGAAACCTCCATGCAGTTTCATCCCTTTGTAGTAATCCTGTGAGCCATAAACTGGTTTCATTTTGGAATTAAAACCTGTATTAATTTTAAGCTGAATAGAAGTGAGTGAGTTCGTCACTATCAGAATTTATTACACAGCCAAACAAAAAAGAGTTTCGAAATTTGACTGGTAAGCTGGCCAAGCAGGAGGAGGTGGGGATGGTTTGTATTCTAATTTCAAGCTGCAGGGCTCCCAGGTGTATTGTATAGGATTTCCTGTAATTTACAGGCAAAATAAGCAGTCTACAGGAAAATGTTTGCCACACTGTACATGTGTATTAATTACACAGCAGGATAAAATGATTTCTTTGTGATAGGAAGGGATGTGATCTACAGGCAAAACTATTAAACTGATATGGAAATGCAGACATTCTTCTGCTGTTAAAAAGGGCTGTTGGATTTGGGGAAATAAAATTGGCAAGTGTCTTCTCACACTTTGTATTCCCAGATCTGCGACTGGAGCGTATCACAATGTGCCCGGCTCTGTGGGTACCAGGGAAGGGAGATGTCTCCTTACAAACACACTCTGGGCCCCTGGCTGTCTCGGTTATCCTGCGGTGGCTACTTCTGAACTAAGTTCCTCTGAGAGAAAGACCTCCCCCCTCCAGTGAGAAAGGAGGAATTTTAAGATTTCAGGTGCGTATTGTTCGGTATCTCCCCAAGCATCGTATAATAATACAATTGAATTCTTACTAGGATCATCGGATAGATATCATTCTTTCACCTACCACTGAGAAAGCATCGCTTTTCATTACCACAGGTTAGTGCAATATGAAACTAGTTGGAGAGAGACAACACGGCACATCACAACCTCTCTTAAAAAAGATGAGGGAAATTCTTTTTAGATATGTAATCAAGGCTTGAGACATAAAGGGATATGAGAGGAATAAATAAAATATTCAGACTGCTTTTCTCAAGACCAAATTTTGTGTAACTGTACAGGCTTGTTCTCACTGTGAGATGAGCAATTCTTGTTACACTTGTGTTCAGAAGCAATTTCTGAAGCAGAACTTTACTTTTTTTTTTTTGACTGGTATGAAGAAGAAATCTCACCCGCCACACGCCTTTCCCCAAAGAGCTGGGTTAGACTACATATGGTTGGCATTCAAGAGGGAGAAGCTCAGAAACATGCAGTTTTGTTTGACTAAGGCATTCCTTAAAACATAAAACCCTCAAAGCAAAACTTCTCCCCCTATTCTTTCAACAATAAGACCTGGATAGGGCTGAGGATCAGATTACACCAAGGCTTATCCACAGATGACCTGTGGGCATTTAATGATGTCCAATTTTACCATTATGCATTTAGAAGGAACACTTCAACCGCACTCCAAGTTAGTATTTCACTCCAAGTTTGTACTTCTTTCCTTAGCTGAGGGGGAGGGCAGAACAGCTCCATAGCAGGACATTAGGACAAGGCTGAAGGCACTTGCCCCTGCCTTTGGAAAAGTTCTCGCCTTTTTTCTCAACTAAGGAAATAGAAGGCAAGGCCAAAAGAGAAGAGCCATATCACTTATAGGCTAAACAGAGAATCCATATTTTAAAATGCTGGAAGGGCATCAGCCATGGGAACAAACTATCACAGATGTCTTCAAGATAAAATCTACACATCTCCAGAAGATATCATGCTCCTGACAAGCACAAGTTTCTGGGTTCGATACCGTAGCAACTGGCTGAAATTTTATAACTTATGGCCAGAGCGCAGCGGGTTGTCTGCATGGCAGAGGAGAAGCCTGGACCCCTGTGGCAGGAGGAGCTGACAGGCCCTGGCAGGCCATCGTGAAGGCCCTGCAGTCCGGTGGGAAGCGGCAGGTGAGCTGGGAGAAGGGGGATGGCAGGGCAGCGATAGAGCTGAGTGCCATCTCGGAGGGCTGACAGCCTCCTGGCCTCCTTGGGCCAGCTGCAGCAGACCTGCGCGGTCTCTCTGCGGGTTTAGCCCCGTCTCAGCACCACGGCTGGGGGGCGAGGTGGAGCCAGGAGCTGCGGTGGGCCAGGGGGGACGTGGCCACCACCTCCGGGCTCCTCTACCACCAGTAGCCCTGGAGAGCCCAGGAGGGAGACTGCTGTCAGCCGGGATCCTCAGTGTGGTGGGCCACCCCAGTGAGGGGGCCCTGCCGCAGCCCCCCTGGCTCCCCCTGACACCGAGCCAACAGTGGAGGCCGGGGAGTGGGATGGGGGCAGCAGCACCCACAAGGGCACCTGACACCACCCCCCCCCCCCCCCAAATCATTTTTGCCCTGGGCAGGCTGTAAGAGTGGGCTAGCAAGAAGTTTAACAAGGACAAGTGCCAGGGCTTGGAGCCGGGACAGCATAACCAAAGGGCCCAGTACAGGCTGAGGCTGTGAGCAGCCTCGCGGAGAGGGCCGCGGGGGTCCCGGTGAACAAGGGGCTGAAGGCAGTCAGCAGTGTGCCGCTGCAGCGACTGAGGTAAATCCGATCCCGGGCTGCATCCGCAGGGGCATTGCTAACAGAGATAGAGACTGAACCGTCTCCCTCTGCTCAGTGCTTGTCAGGCCACACCTGGAGTACTGTGTCCAGCTCTGGTCCCCACATTTCAAACAAGATGTGGACAGACTGTAAAGGGTCCAAAGGAAGGCCACAATGATGATCAAAGGGCTAGAGAACCTGCCCTATGAGGAAAGACTGATGGAGTTAGCTTTCTTTTCCCTGGGGAAGAGGAGGCTCAGGGAACATCATCACAGTAGTCCAGTACTGAAAGGGTGGCTACAAGGAGGATGGAGGTTCTCTCTTCACAAAGAGCCAGATGGAGAGGACAAGGGGCAATGTGTACAAGTTGCTCCAGGAGAAGTTTCATCTTGATATAAGAAAATTTTTTACAATGAGAATAATAATTCACTGGAACAACCTCCCCAGGGACACGGTAGAGTCCTCATCAATGAAGGTTTTCAAGGTGCAATAAGACAGGGTGCTAGATAATCTCAGCTAGGTTCCCTTTCCCACAAAAGGTTGGACCAGATGATCTTGTGAGGTCCCTTACAACCTGGGCTGTTCTATGATTCTGTGATTCTCTCCAGCATAGGAGATAGGGGAGAGGACAAAAGACAGAAGTTATCTGATCTTGGCCAACATGGGTCAGTCAATGGGCAGAGAGAGAAGTAAGAGCGGAGACAAAGCCACAGTGACAGCTAAAGCATTACATGGACATTAGCACAGGAGCTGTTTTCTGAGCTGTCTTTGCTGCATACCTTAGGACTGATGGATTTGGTGTAGTGAGGGAGTAAATGACCTCTGGACACTCCCCGGTTCAGTCTAGCTCTGCTGTGAGAACAGCAGTACAGCCAGACTCTACAGAAAACAACATCTCTTTTATTTGCTATTACGTTGGTGGGACACAGAATCTAGACCCGTGTTTAAAAGCTGCAGCCTTTAACAGTCTCCACAATTTAATGAAACTTTAATAAATGTGACTGTTACTGTTTCAGTTCAGTCCCTCTTCCTGCATGTAGAAATCCCTCCAAGAAGGTGGTGTTCTGCCATCATCTCTGAGGCATTCTTCCCCTCCTCTTCAAGATAGGGGGGGAAAAAAACTCTTGCTGAAAATTTCTAGAGAAAATAGAGTTTAATTTCTTGGAGGTGTTTTGTTGACAAGAAAATAGAAAGCATGTGTCTCTGCTTCTCTTATTGTACTTCCAAGTAATGAAAGTATTTAAGGAGGTACAATTATGGACTTGGCAAGCACCTGGGGCTCTTGGAACTGCTTTTTCACACTGAATAAACACTGCAGTTAATCTGTTTATGTTACACTGTACTGGAAAACTATCTCCAAGAAAAGGCTACAAGTATGTATTTTCCACTCCTTTCCTTTGTTTTTAATGTTAAATTAGTAACTTGTTTAAATTGTTTGATTCTTCTTTTTTATCTCTCTAGTCACAAGACACCCAGTCAAAAGCAGTTTTTAATTAACAAAGATATAAACTTAGGGATTACTGCACTAGGTCAGACCAATGGTCCATTCTGGTTTTGACAGTGGCCAACAGGAGATGCTTCAAAGCAACACGTAGGAAGCACTGGAACAAACAATAACAGTGTAACTTCCTGCAGGGACCTGAGGTTATTAACACACATATCTTAATACTTGCACATGTACCACCGTGAGAATTTATATCCCTTCATTTAAAAAATAAATTTTAAAAATCTAAACAAATATATATATGCATATAGACCATTACCTGTATCTACATTCATGTTGAATCTTTGATTTCATGTAATTTTTAAACCTGTTCATCTCTTAGAGTCAATTATATCTCGTGGCAGTAAATTCTAGAATTTAAATAAGCAGTCTGTGAAAAACAAATGAACAAAAAATCCCCAAACCACAAACTACCTGGTTTAAAAAGCAACTTTTTTAGAATGAGGGGAGAGCATACAAGCCTACCCACTACCTCTGATCTGTTCCTCTCTCATTCCCGCAGCACCTGGGTTATTGGCTCAGGGATGTTACAGGCTGTGGTGTCTGTCCCTATCCCCCTCGGTGTCAGGTTATGCAGCAATTGTCTGTGAATTTGCCTAATCCCCTTTTGTTGAGACTGTGTGCTCCCACAACTGCCACAGCATCCCAGTTCACTAACAGCTCTGTAAATAAGTTCCCTCCTTTTATCTATTTTCAGACAATCTCTTACCAAATATAGAGTGCCTCCTAGCTCTCGTGCTGCAGGATTTGATGGATTGTCCTTCTGCTTTCACCTCATCATCCACTAGCTTTGTAAAACAGTCCTTTCCTCTCCTCAGTCTTCTCCAAATGGAGGAGTCCCAGCTTCTCTAGTTTCTCCTCATAAATACAAATGCTTTAACTGCATTATTTACCCTTTCTCTGGGCCATTTTCTAACTGCACTATGTCCTTCTTGAGATGCACAAACCAGAATTGTGCACAACATGGCATTTTTATTGCAATCCTGATTAAAAATACTACAATACTTTTGATTCCTTAGCACCTATGTGCCCTATGCATGGATATTTCAGCTGGGTTTATGTATGAAAAGGGGACACAGCATTGAAAAACTCCCATGACCACTCCCTTGGATAAGTGGGAACCTACAGGAACCCAGAGACCAAAGGTGCAGCTGGTCTGAAAATTATTTTCTCTCAGAATATGGCTTGCCAACACAGTAGAGGTCTAGTACAAGGCATTTTTGGATGTGGACAATGTAAGTCATCAGAACAGACTAAAGTTACCCTTTTGTACATTCTACAACAGAGCTAAGCCGTACTTGCCACAAACATGCAACGTAAACCAGAGCCCTTAGCTGCAGAATAGTCCATGGAGACTGCCTGAGTCATGGTAATATTGATAAGAAGTTTTACTCTGCAAATGTTGACACTTATGATGCCTGTATGGCCTCAGTACCTGCTGCCTGTAACAAACCTCTTGCAAGGAGAAACACTGAGCACCATACAGGAAGCCAACACAGGGTCTGAAAGCAGAAGTCATCTTCTACCCTGCTGTCTAAATTAAAGAGAGGTTCAAATTGTCCAGCACTAAGCTTGGCTCACTGTACTGCCTGGGGAGCAGCCGTCAGTAGCAGGCAGTATAGACAAGGAGGCTCTGCTTCTCTCTCTACTGACTATAACTCCCTGAATATGGCCTCAATATTCATGTTTAAAAATATGCAAACTCATCCTTTGTTCCTGCTCTGAACTACAAGCAAATCTTGAGAAGATTAAACAAATACTACAAGTTAGCCAGTGGATGCTGACCCTTGAAAGACAATCACTGTGTCCTGCCCTGCTGCTCTTAGACCCTACAAAAGAACGGCAAAGAAACACGGCTAGGAGATTTTCTTTTCAAGTCCATAAAGCTGTACACTTCATCTTTTTCTCCCACTTCAGGCCCAAATCGTGTAGTTTCATTTGAGTATAAAGTACCAGAGCACAGAAGTCAGTAAGAACCCTTTTATTGACTTCAGGTGGCATTGTATTTGGACTGGTGTTTTTAAAATTATAAGAGTACAAGGAGGTAAAAACTGTGTGTCCATAAGGTTAAAGAAAAGTGTGTGTGTTTAAAACACTGAAGAAATTGTTCTGAGAACAATTCATCTTTCTGAAAATATGAACCCTATGATGCTGCCAAGGTCAGGGAGAGCTGTGATAATTTAGTGCGTAAGTGCTAGTCATACAGCACAATGCCACATTATTTAATTTTGTAACACATTCATACAACTGCCTGACAATAGCCGTGGACGTTAACACTACCTGTGGGCTGAGGTCAAGGCAACGTAGTTTAACGTTAAAACAAAAGAGCTAATTGGATTCCTGTTCAAGTTCTGGCTTATTATGTGATCGGAGTTACTTTTCTTTTTTCTGCCTCGGTCAGCTCGTCTGGAAAGGAGGACCACAGTGTGACTCATGACTGAAATGTGAAAAAAAAACCCAAACGCAGTGCATATGCCTGGCTTATCTGGCCATTCTTCCTAATTTCTCTGTCCCTTTTTTTGCCATTCAACTCTGGCTTGTGAATTCCAGGCCATTTCCCTCGGAGAGCAGAAACGCAGCTCACCTTGTGAAATGGGAAGGACTAATATTAAAGAGAAGAAGCCATCTTCAGCTGTAAAAATTAGATGTCTTCCTAATGCCAAAATTAATAATACAGAGATATTTGGGGCTTATACTTCATTCTTACAACTGGCACTGCGCAGAATATTTTATAAATAATACTACATCACATATCCAAAACCTTATAGAGACAAATAAACGCTATCCCCTTTCCACAGGAGAGAGGCATAAACACAGAGCAGTTAAATGAGCAGTACAAAGAGACTGAAGAAATTCAAGACCGAAAAAACAAAACCCCAGAATTTTTGCCTCCTTGTTTCTAAACGCATATAAAAGATTTTTCTCTCAAAAAACAGGATTAAATAATTTAATTAAAGACAGAACCTTGTTTTACATTAAATTGCATGCAAAGCTCTCTTCTGTTTGCAGAGGAGCTGAGAGTCACCCTCTGAAATGGCTGTTGTATAGCATGACTTTCAAAATAATATCCTTTCAGTGCACAAAAGGAGAGAGCAAAAGATATATATCCTCTGGCTCAACGTGTATGGTTGTCTCCAAGGAGTTCATACAGATGATCAGACCACAAACTGTCAAATGCACAGGAGTGGGGATGTCAGGAGGGAGAACAGTCCCAGCTCAAAACTAGAACAGACTCGGTTGCCATCATACTTCAAGAAGGAGGAACTGGTGAACCCCTCACATCATGCAGCCTTTGCACCGCCCAGGTTCAGAGCTGTGCCCCAGTAATAGCGAGTTTTGAGCTGCAGCCTTTCCTTTTGGAAATGCTTCCTCGCCCTAGTCCCCTCGCAAGCAGAGCTGCCCACAATTCCCTGAGCAGCAAACGTCTTAGTTTTATTTTGGGGAAGGACCACTACAGGGTTCATCCCTGTATGCACCAACTGATAAACAGGTGGATTCAGTCCCCACAGGCTAAACTCAAGTTCCCTCTGCAGATGTATTTTTGCTATAAGCTGTGGCGCACTGTTGTGCCATGTAAAAAATGCAGTTATTCAAAGAAGTGGTTTTAAGTTCAAAGATAATGTCATGTTCATTTGGAATATAAGCATGAGCAGCGCACTCACAGATATGCTTTCTGTCTCCCTACATCCCTATCTCAGCCGTAGGCAGGGTGGTAATATATAAAGAGAGAGCAGGTGGGATTTTTTTTAGGTAGGGAAGAAAAAGACTTATAGCTCTAAAGCTAAGTTCACTGCCTATCCCACATTTTGGAAACGAAACAAAAATGTCTCATGAATTGAGCAGGCATGCTGCAAAATAAAAAGAAACAATAGCATGCAGATAAATGCAGGAAATTCACTGAGTAAAACGCAGGATTTTATTTCAAAAGAGTTTGGGCAGACTGTCCATTTTTCCCAACTGCTTCTATCACCTGTATGAAGGGGCCACTGAACTTACACATGCAAAAGCCATTTATCCACTTATATTTGGTATCTCACAAGGTCTGAGTCCTCAAAGAGCTCAGAAATAAGGAGCTTTCAGGTTGGCACCTACCTATAGCCTTGCTCGCTATATGTAAATGGTCTCCGTCACCACAGAGATTTTGCTGAAGGCATTTGCTCTGTGCATGTAACTCTGACACCATTCAGAGGAAGATAGTTAGGACTCTGATCTCCCTGTGTAGCCAGAGAAGAGGGATAAGCCCTGTAAGTGGGATGAGAGAGAGGCTGGAGGACTAATGCAATGATTTAACGTTCCTTCTGTGAGCAGGCAGTCCCAATGTCGGAACTTCAGTCTCTGATAGTCCATTCCCTGCCTACTACGTTTTATAAAATGCTTGGGAAAAACACTTTGCACATCATCTTCTGTACATCAGCAGTGTAAGACAATTAATCAGGGATTCCAGTGCCACGTCATAAATCACGACACCTTGTGTCACTGACACTTGAAAGACAAAATGTGAGAATCTGTCTATAGCAATATCCTTTAACTCAGGCAAAATCACTGGCCTTTCAGTGTGTTTGTGATGGCCACTGCTGGCAGCCCAAACGGCTCTGCTTCGGGGTCTGAACCTGATCTCACAGATTCAGGGATGCATATTAACTTAGACGTTTTACTGTGATAGATGGTCAGATACGTAAAATCAAAATGGAGCCTTCAGTGGACTTTTTACAATAGCACAGGAAAATAATCTCCCCACTACTTATTCCATTATCACAGACTAATTAGAAGACCTGGAAAAGCCCCTCCATGTCATTAGCTGTCTATGAGATGAGAGAGCTGCAGCCGATCAAATTCCTCACCACGATGGCTATCGTAACACAGGAGGGATCTGAAGTCCAGGCTGTAGCTTTACCAGTCTCATGCACAAGAGATGCACAGTGGTGAAATATCCCCAAAACAGGATTAAACAATTATGTATAGAAACACAAACACATAGAGACCTCCCACTAACTCAGCAGATTCTTCTGAAAGTTGGCACTGTCAAAACAAACACAGTCGCCTGTAGCACCCTTCCACCGCTCCTGCTGACAGCGCTAGTGAGGAGGAGGAGGTGCTGAGTACTTTGTTATTATGAGGAGGAGGATAGTGTTGGGAAAGGTGTTGAGTTTGACACAGAAGTATCAAGAGCAGGAAAGCGAAAGTCAAGGAAATCAGCCTTGTGCCATCTAAAATTGCTCTGGCACTAAACCTACAAAAAATCAATGACTCTGCTTTCACAGGAGTTTTCACATAAACCTGAGGGAGCGTACAGCACGAGTTGCACCAGATGGAAAGTCACTGGAAGTAGAGAGTGAGACAGGAGCAACGTTGGTATCTATCAGCTACATCAAACGCAGAATTCACAAACGGTAATTAGGGCCATTCACATCTATCCCTGCCTTTTCTGTCTGCTGTATCAGTGTGGAGGGAGAGACAGCACAGAGAGAAAACCAGAGTGTTACAAATATATCTGCAGGTAGTAAAAGGATTGTTTATACTCGTGTATTTGTGCCTTTTATCTGAGTAAAAATTTGGTAACACAAGCCTGAATTTTAGGTTAGAAGTTATTTTTCTCCAGTTCCACCTTTTCAAACCCATTTCATCACAGCAGCTTGTCTTCCTTTGCCCTCCCTCACAAAACCACCCCTCCCCATGCCACATTTAAAACCTTCTCACAAAGAAAGCTGAAGGAAAATAATTTTTGTGCAACTTATCCATCTTTCAAAGCAGCTTCTGGCAGAAGGGAGCTGAGAGTGATGAGTTCATAGAATAATAAATAATAACAATATTGAGCAGTTTTGCAGAGCAAATATACATTGAAAAACTTTTCCTCTTGAGTGCCTGACATTATTAATTTGTTCTCCAAATATGCCAGTGAGGTGAGTCTGCCCATTTTTATAGACAGGGAAAGTGAACATATAGATTTCAATAACTGTTTAAGACACAGAGGAGTCAGTTCCAGAAACTGGGCAGAACTCCCAGGAGATCCCAGTCCAAATCCATGGTGATATTTGGGCAGAGCCCTGCCACCACAATAACTGCTATCGGCAAGTGATGCATGCTTGGGGTTTTTGACACCTGTGAATAATACCCTCCCTGAACTGCCCTTCCCCATGGTCCAGAAGGAGTATGTCCTAGGCCTTAAGAAGAAGCAAAGGCTGAACAGAAGTTCCTGTAATTATTGATGACCAAAGTATTTCTAACCCCTTCCCAGCTTCTGCTTAGAAGAGTTCAAACATACTAACCTACTGCCTAAGTAATATGCGACATCCGAACAACCCATTTTGAGTTGCACAGACACCCATCTGGGACATCCTTTCCTAGCACTCCTGTGAAACAGCCTCATTTTTTTTTTATTTTTTAGCACGAGGACTGTGTTTTCAGCTCCATTACTGCACAGCAGAGATTTCAGATGAATTGAGGGGAGGGGGAGAAGACCTGAACTGACTTGCTGTATCCACATGAAATGGTTAGTGAATGACCTTGTGTCCAACCTTCTAACATCTAAGACAAAAGCATGGAAAAGCAGAACAAAAGAAAGCAGGAAAGCTCACTGAACAGGGTGCGTATGGGGGTGTGTGGTTTTTATTTGTTTGCATAGAGATAGAAATTGAGGTTGATAAGCAGCTAGCTTAATTTTAAGCCTCTTCCTGTTTTACAGTACTTCTACTAGAGTCACAAAAGTAACAACAATTTCCAGGACCAGCACAACACCAAAAGCAGGTCAAAATCTTCCTTGTCATACTCGCACTAATGAGCTCTCAGAAATCAATGGATTTAGGGATTTCTGTGCGGACAAACATCACTTGCCCCAGGTTCCCCTGATAATGGGTTGGTGATGAAACCAACCTTCATCCTTCCTTTTCCTTATGAGCCAGATTATAATGCAAAAGTTACCCAGGCAGAGGGATGGCTCTTCTGTGTCACCTCCCGCTTGCTCTAGGCAATTGCTCACACTGGCACACCAGTATGATATGGCACATGCTGACGCTAGGGCTGTTGCTTTTGCTTTTTAGAGCTATTGATTTCCTGCCCTTTCTTGTAAAGGATTCTGTGAACTGGAAGCAGTTAAAGGTTAACTGCAAAGATTTCATTAAAAAGAATATTTTAAAATTGTTTAAGATCCTAAATCTTTAGTAGTTAAATGCCTACACCTAAGAATTGCACTGAAATTTATGTCTTTAGGCGATGAAGTTCCAAGAGTTACGTGCCAATACAAGCACGCCGGCCTCTGCTCGCTCTGCTACAGCTCGGCACCCACAGGCAGCCCCCAGCTCTACATCAGGTCCTGGCAGTAGCGTTGGCTGTCACAGGGTATCCTCTGCTTGGGATCTCACTAATAAGAAGAGGAAGAAGAACTGGGTTTTACCAGCTGGTAGAGCCTTGAAGTAATCAAAGGCTGGCATTTTGGTAAGAATGAAAAGTCGGGAGATGCTGGGAGAAGGGGAAAACACGTCTCTACCAGCACTCCTATCTCTGGCACCTGTATGACCGAGTAAGAGCAGGAAGACGTGAGTCTAACCCTGTGGTAGAGAGACAGCATCTCCACTAGTCAACATCAACAACTCCTGCTGGGGTGCCTGGGGGAAAGGGCTGGCGAGAAGCAAAAAGAAACATTAACGGGACAATATGCACTGAACACTCCGGCCAGAGGGTAAGAGAAGTGAGGAGAATGATTGCTGCCCAAAATACAGTGCACACATACGTGTGTGTGCACGGAATGGGAGTTTATATACATCTTGTTAACAAGCTGTAACATTATAAAGTGACATTTCTGTTATTGTGGTTGTATTTCCCCATTTACACTCCTTTTTTTCTCAGCAGCATTTTCTTTGCTTTATGCACAAACCTAGGCCTTAGCAAAAGAGGAAGGTTTGCTGCCCGAGAACAGCAAGAGGAGCCATTTCGCTCACCTGGGGATCTGCTCAAGTATGCGTGTTTGTTAATTTTAGGAGGTTCCTCCTGACATCCGAAGCCAGCATCCATTGCTGCTGACAGCACCTGGCAGAAGGGCTACATCCTGCTCATCCTTTGGCAGTTCTGTGAAGCGGCTACAACAGAGCTACACTACAGATGGTCCTTCATTTGGGGGTGTTTGGATCCAGACCCTTCATTTGGGTCTGTCTGAAGGGAAACTGCCTTCAAGATATGCAAATATTTTGTTTTTAAAGCTATATGGACATAGCTCAACTAATTTCCCTCCTCTCCTCCAGGCCCAGCTCCACCTGTCATTCAGGCAATGCAAAGGCTTCCCCTACTGTAGCCAAGAAATTCTCTACTTCTTTCAGCTCTACATCACCACCCAAACCCTAACACTGGGGATACAGCCAAGGGGACAGTCTGTAAGAACAGGGCACCCCCGCAGCCTTGAGGGGCTGAAGTTCCCTTGGGGACACTGAAATGAAAAAATGCTTCTCTATGCTGGGGCTTAACCAGCCCTGTACCGGTGGATTTGAGGAGGAGCAGAAATGAGGGGCATGATGTGATATTTAAAACATACCCAGTAGGATCTATGCCCCCGCAAAGGATTCAGCCGCAATGGGTTCAATTCAGTCTTCTTAGTCATTAGAGTATTTTCATCATTATTTTTAAAAGATTTGTTCTACCTCCTAAAGAACTGGTTCTCAATGCAAAACAGAACGATGAATATATCTTCCCTTTCCCTGCTGAATCCAACTTTGAAAAACATAATGCTTCTCATCTTATTTCCTCCCCAAGTCAAAATAAGCCAACCAAATCCTGCAGTATACCTATCGATACAAACAAAAGATGCAGAGGTGTTTTTTTGTAGCAGAAATAAACACAGTTTAAGGAATGATTTTCCTTTCATGACAGCTTAAGGTCCTTCAAACTTGACAGAATTGATTACTGAATCAAAGCAAAGGAAGGCAGGGAATGGAGTTGTCTTGCATACACCTGTAATGTTACACACTCTGCGTGCTACAGGGAAGGAAGGGAAATGCTTGAGCTATCGGTAAGGAAAACCCAGAGAGGAAAAAGAAGAAGGGATATCTTGGGATTAGCTTTAGCGTAACATCCTACAGTGTGTTTACTTTTCTTCTCCATCTCATATTTCTTCACGGGATCAGTCCCCAGCCCTGCAGACCCTCCCAGGAGTGCAATGCCCCTTTCGTGTATTGTACGAGTGGCACTGAGAGTACAGCAGCTTCAAAACATAAAAGGAAAAAAAGAGTCTCCCTCAACGCCATCATCATTTTTAAAAAAGGCAATTGATGTCGCCTGAAGCAGCAGCTATGAAGCCCAATTATACCACATTTCATTCAAGTGTCAAAAATTGGAATAATAATAACCAACAACGAGGAGCATATATAGGAAATGATGCTGCCATCTTCTTTTGTTTTGGCCACGCATTTTCATAAATTCATGCTTCGAGCAGACCCAGTGCCACATTCCTTCAAGGACTTTCTTGTTCGCTATTGTTTTCAGTTCTTAACAATTGGCTTCTCTGACTACTTTCCTCGTGTTGACAGTCGCTCACAGAGCCTCCATATGCTCTCACTACTTGGGTAGTCAATCATTTGTGAATTAGCTACCCAATCAAATATCTACAAGAGGCTGGTAGTGTTTATTCATTGCTGGTGTTTTGAGTGAGTGTATTGCTTGCAAAAGGTGTCAGATTAAACACGCAGAACTGAATTTATTCACAGAATACGGATTGCATAGTCAGAAACAGAGAGATAAGCACCGGCCTGAGTTCACACGGGTTTTCTGTTGGGTTTTTTCCTTTGTTTTGCTGTGGTTTAGACCATGCCCGAGGTAAGGTGTCCCTGGACTCAGGAAGACTTCAGCTACCTGCTTACTTAAAATGGGATATTTGGAAGGGGGCTGGAATCTTGGCTGGAAGTGAGAGAACGGCTCCAGGGGCTGCCTCAGTGTGGAGGACAGAAAGGTTAAAGCCATCAAAGACATCCTGACGGCATGTTTTTCTCATCTTAGATCATGGAGGTGCACACTGCAGCCCTGCGAAACACATTCCTCTTTGCATCAGCACTATTCCTGCCTTCCCAGCTGCATGGATGGAGTCTTCATAACCCCTTGACAAAGAACACAAGAAGCACTTGCGCATGATGCTATGTATGATCTCAGACAAAAGGAGTCCTAATATCTGCCTCAAAACACCAACACAATACTTTCCTTAGCTGTCATTTCGGGGGAATTTAAAGGCATTTTAATACTGGCCAACATAGCCTAGACCAAGCAATGCCAACCTGCAGAAGAGCGAAGCTTTCACACAGAAGAGTTGTTCCAAATCAGGATTTTCACTTGGCCATCAGATACACTCTGTAATTCAGACCTGGACACAAACCTTCATAATTCAGGGTTTAAATACACAATTCAGGTGAACTTGCCTCCCTGTATAAGAAAAGGGCAAAAAAATTGAGGTAACGAGGCGGCGGTTGGTGATCTCACTTTACAGCCCAGGTTTATGCTAAAAGATGACTAACATATATATCCACAGGGGTTCCATATTTGTCACCTTTACCTGACTATAGAGATTACCAGTAATCTATTTATAAGCAAAAAAAATATTTTAACTGCCAGTCCAAAGAAAATGTCACTGGTGATGAGAGAATCGAGATGATTTCTTTTCTTCTCATGAATCATTGTCACAATAAAGGGTCTGCGTGACAACTCTGCCCTTAGCAATCATCGAAAAACCCAATTCCTTTGAAATTATGAGTTGGCTGGTCCTTATATTGATAGTACTCAGTGATGATGACAATGATGCACAGGGAGAAATGTAACTTAGCTGCTTGTCATAGTTCTCACTTCAGCTCACTTCCAGAAGCATTTACTATTCTGTCTTAATAGAAATTAAAATATTAAACACTTACTCATTAAGGTATGCAGATATGATTCACAGGGAACTAGTAAGAAAATGCTATTTTTAAGTGGAGATATTACAGTGAAGAATACTTCAAGTTAGAGCTTCCCAGAAGAAATATAAAATACTTGTGTATTCAGTGTCAGTTGGAATAACAAAAATTTGTTTCACCGGTAATAGTACATCCATACATATTAGGACAATGGCAATTTTCCTGAAGTTTTCCCTTCTTCAGAATTCATGAAAGAAATTTAAAACACTCAAGGCAAATGTTCAGTGCTAGGGACAGTAATGTAAAGAATCAAAGTGGAACTACCTAGATTGTACATTAAATAAAAGGCAGAGAATGAGCACTGAGTGAATTTTTATATGTTCGCATTACAACAAACTAGTCAAAGATTCTGACCCCTGGCACTGGAGAAATCTTCCCAGTTTTGATATTTTCAATAAAATAATTCCCAAGAGGGCTGGAAAAAAACGCTCTCGCTCTCTCTTTTTCTTTCAATAAAATGAGACCCCATCTGTATTATGAAAAAGAATACTAATAATTTGATAATGTTCTGAAGTAGCTTTTATAAAGCTTTTGCTTGGGATTTAATATTGCCCAGGAAGTCCATCAGATTTTCATGGCTTTGCTGGAGAAAGAAATGTGCAGCATTGAATGTCAGCTCCTAGCTTGTGCAATCAACAATTCATACATCATCAAAGATAACACTGAAGGTGATGCGCTCAAATCTTCTACAGCCAACCCAGGCTACAGTGGAAGGAATCTGGAAAGGAGATAATTTCAATAATGTGGTATGGGTGGGTCCCATCTGTACACAAGAAATCGCCTGATAAGTATGAAATGTGTTCCCTACACTGAAATGGCTTCAGAACATCTCTGCTTTTAGGGCCCTGATGGCAGTAAGGCTTCTCGGCTGACTCCCTCTGAGCTGATTGTACACAAATATTTGAGTATAGTGCAAGATTATTACGTGAAGAAAAAAAAAAAAAGGCAAGGGAGTCGGGCAGCAATGTGTAATAACGAATAGGTGCACGCAGTCAAAACAATTAATGTCACTTTGCAAGGTCTTTTGGAAATATATCAACAGAGGGAACCCACAGATGGCTCCTTTTCAGTGCATTTTGGAAGGGGGTAGGATGGGCCATGCTACTGTAAATCCCAAGCTGAAAGATGAGAAGGACAAAAAAAAAAAAAAAGAGAGAGAAAAAAAGCATTATATTTTTCCTCCTGAATTTGCTCTTCACAAATAAAACAAAATAAAATTGGGCATCTCAGCCAAGGCAAAGACTGAATCAGAGGATGGATGGTCTAATGCAACAGATACACCAAGTTGACCCATAATGCCATAATTCTGGGTAGAGGACCAGAATTTTCCAGTGCTCAGCACCAATTAAGGCCAGGTTTGCAGAAAATGTCCTTCCCAGGAGGGCCAGCATAGCAGAAAGCTTCTGGCTCCCTCTTGATGTTTGCAGAAATGTTTTCAGAAGACCTTTTCCTGGCATGCTGCCCTCTTTCTATACCTAGTTGTTTAAACAGGACTTTGAAAGTCCGAATTATCATCTCCCCAATTCTCTATTTCCTATCATTAAAATGGTAATAAAAATAAACTTCTTTCACAGCCGAGGAGCAAGAAGGATAAATCCAGAGGTGCTTAATGCTCAGACACTTCACTGCTGGGGGTCAGATAAGCATTTTTGCACCAACAATTCTTACTTTGCTCTTGTTGTGGTGCTGCGCTTTGTTAAGTACTCAAACATTCAGAATACAATCAGGTCCTGAAGCAACAATGCTCTCTGCTCTCAGAAATGCTCCATTTCCACAATGACCAAGCTGCACTGCTCGCTGAAACTGTCTCCCCCTTTCAGAGATCAGTCTTGATGCCCTTCCTTCGCCTTCAGTCTGCCCAGAGATTTGTCCTGCTCTTCTCAAGCAGATAGGTAATGAGCTCGGCACATACAAGAGCATGTATAAGTTTGTGGGTGTGTATGTATATAATTTTATATACACATATATGTAATACATACATATATGCGTGTACATGTTTAACAAGTGTTATTGCTGGGAAAGGATGGACAAACAGCTTGAACATAACTCCATTCATTTTTAAACATCAGGTAGTTGAATGTAGCAGTGGGGTGGAGAACACCACTTGCTCAGTGACAGAAAAGAGACTGTTTCTAGGGTTATTCTTGCCCCCATTGGCTCCACGTACGTAATGATGACCCAGTGTACTGTAACTCACAGCGACGTTGGCAGACAGCAAACATTGTCGGAAGCCATGCCAAGAGGAGAAAAGATTGTTCTTTTGCTCTTATATTTTCAAGTACAGTCTTGCATTTGCCTTATTTATCGCTAGTCAGTTGAGGGGACAGAAGAGGTGAATTTACCGGATACAACTATCCTGTTAGCTCTCTTGTTGCCTTTTCCTATAAACATTCACAAACCTTTTTTTAAAAAGCAGCCATTTCCAAGTCACGGAAAGGTGAGGAGCCTGTTGGTGAAGTTCTGCAGTATTTCCCACCTCTGGCAAGACACAGCTTCAGGTCTGAGTACGCCCCACGCACAAAAGAAGGCCACATTGTACATGATGTGGGCTCACCAGCCAGCCAATGGGTGGTGGTCCTCAGTGGCCCCAGGCAGGAGAGCAAAGATGGCAAGTTTTTTGGAAGATCTGAAAAGCTGAGATACCTCATAGGTGTGTCGTGTAGGTTTGGGGTTCAATACTGTGAATGCTACACTGGGCAAAAGCTGTCAGGGAAGAGCTTTGATAAACAGTGTAATTTCCATCTTTGAGGGGCAAGAATAAGTGGAATTATTTCATCATGTAAGTCATAACCACAAAGAGCTTTCTACCATACTGATTCCCTGTAAAAATATTTGAAGACTTGTGCACATCTGAGAGAAGAACTCAGAATAAAAGAAGGATCCTCCTCTGTATTTTAACAATGGCTTCTGAAGAGCACTTACCATGTTTTACTTCAGAAGTACATTTCTGCATGCGTACAGGTGTAAGAAGTTTCATCAAGTTTGGAGAAAAAAGGCAAAAGCTTTTAACATTAGCCAAGGACAGAGTGGTTGAAGTGATATTTCCTTCCCCCTGTTTTAACCAATTACTCCTGCACTCCTGTGTATGATTTCAGGCTACTCTGTTTCAGGAAAAGCCTGGCAAGAGCCCTTTATTGAGGAGGAAATACATATTTTCAGCATTTGTTAACCTCTTTTCTTAATAGCCTGGTAAGCAAACTGTGCTCCTTATCCAGAGCCCAGTAGATAACGGTGAAAAAAAATTATTTCTGCTCCTACACTGACAAACAGAGCCTACATGGTCTCTGGTGCCCATCTCTGATTCTGTTATAGGTAGCATTCTCTTCAGAAAGTTTCACTTCCTTTAGGACACCTCACACAGCATTGTCTTGCCAGTGAAAAGTTTTAGCGTTTTCCAATACCTGAGAGTGCTGCTTTAACCTGTGTTTAGACCAAGAAAATAACCCTGTGGCTTTTGTCATGTCTATTACATACCAATCCATAGCTTCTCCTCTGGCCTTAAACAGATAAACAACCCTTCTCTTCTCCTGTCCAATTAAGATGAGGTTCTGGATTAGGTTCTTCTCCCTAACCAGATGATAATATTCAAGCTGAACTATGAGCTCCCTCAGTCACTCTTCTTCCAAAGCATCCCATATGACCACCTATTACATTTTGCTTCATGTCTCTCCGCTGTGTCTGAGGGGCTGATGCTGGGGAGATGCTAGGGGGGAAGGGCTCCTGCTGCTCACAGATGGTCAGTCAAAGCTAACGAAGAATCAGACAGTTCCTTCTTCTACAGCTCCACCATCTCCAGGTCTTAACATGAAACCACACCATGCAGTGCTTTTTACTGAGTGCAGGATATTGAGGGACTGGGTTTTCATGTTGCCAGTCATACTGTTCTCCCATAAGCTAACCCCCACCTTACCTAGTATTTTATACTGGATGAATAGACTCTGTAGTCTACTCTGTAGTTCTGTAGCAGTCAGGGGAGGTTTTCCTCCAGGAGGTCAGGGTGTACCTGGAAACAGAAACTACTGGCAAGAGAAGGTTGCAAGAGGCCTTGGCATAAACCATGAAGTAGGGTTCCAGCCTTGCTAACCACCAGGACCTTCTCCTAGCTTTCTACCCTGGTAGCTGGGCTCCTGTGGAGTTTACTTCAGTCTTACCACATCCATACTCATGATTGAAAATGAGCAAACCTATTCCAGACACCTCTCAGCCTTGGTTTTATGTCCAAAGCCAGACCAGGACTATGATCACTTTTGCCAAATCACAGTTCTGAACAAGGACTTGGAACAATTTTGGATTTCCTTTTTAAGTCAAATCTTGAAGTGAACTTTGCACAGATTTTCTAAGTTTCTCAAACCCAACAATAAAGAAGTGATTATCTCACAATACACTGACTTTACAGCAGTTTTCCTTAACTAGTACCAGTTTTATAGTGAACTTAATGAATAGCTAACCTAGATAAGAGAATGAGGACAAGAGGGTCATGGGGAAGATAAAAGATGGTCAGAAAACAACAAATAGGGAGTGAAGACAGACACAGAATGAAGGAGAACACTCAGAAGTCTCAAAAGACAAAATGGTGATAGGAATTGAATCATGGATAGAAGCGCTCACGTCTTACCTCATTTGGATCAGTTGGGTCAATATCTCAACTGTCATATTTTTTTCAAGATTAAGGCAAGTAAGGCTATGTTTTTTCTTTCTTGTTCTGTGGTGCATTTTTTGTTTTCAGGAAGTTCGGTGGTTTGGTTTTTGTTTTTTAATTACCTTGATCTTGCTTTCCCCATTCCCCACTTGGTCACTGTTTGAACAGGAATGAATTCCCAGTCTTCAAAGCCCATATGTGATTTCTATGGAGTGATCCCAAATTACCTAATCTCAGCTCATATGCCAGTGCACATTCACAGTTTAACATCTTTTTTTTTTTTTTTTTTTTTCCTTGGAATTGGGCACAGAAACTGCCAGTTGGCTCAGATGTAAAAATAATACTCAAAACACTGAGGCCAAACCCTGCACAATAAGTCTACATATGTGGTTGGGCACTAACAAGCAAGTAAGAAAATGATCTATTTAAAGACTCACTTCTGATTTAGGCATTGCTTTGAAGCAGTGCGAGTAGCCAGCAGAGTCTGGTCTCCATCACAATTTTTCAAATACAAAAATTAAAAAATGATGATAATTATGCATTCTGAAAGCTGGATGGGGCCATGCTACACTGAAGCATATTTTCCAATGTAATTAAGGCTTTCAGCTGATTCCTTCCGACTGCAATTGTTATTTCAAATGTGAATTAATAAATCATGTCCATCTAGTTAAGAATTAAAATCAGTCTCAAGTATTCCTGCTTAGACCAGCAAACTTAAAAAGAGGGAGGGATGAATCCTCCCAAGAAATTCTCAGTGGGGAAGAGAAGAAAAGAAAAAATGAGAAAAGAAAAAGGAAGAACCTCATCTTATTTAGGGTTTTCCAGGCATCTAAGAAACACACAGTATGAAGTTCCATGACTTACACATATGGAAGCATTTTTCTAGCTTTATACCAAAACAATATGCAAATAGTCTACCCCTACTTTCACTCATGACTGGCTGCAAATACAAAATTCAAGCTGAATAATGTTAACTGCCCACATGCTCTGCTCTAAAGGATCCTCAAGGGCTTCTGGTCTCTTGTGGTATACACAAAGCACTTTAGCTATCACAGTGAATTAGTGTAAGGCCTGGTAATGCACCTTTAAGTATGTGAGCCCTTTTAAGGCACTTAGAGGTCAAGTCTGTGGCTATATAAAGTACAACCTTTCGAACATTTATTTTCACTTGCCCATCTAGAAGCTTGGATGGCACGCAAAGGCGGTGTTTAATTTCATAAGAGCCCTTCAAATTTCAAATTGTCAGAGTCATCAACTGGCTCTGATAGCCAACCAAAGTTTACAGTAATGTAATAAAGCAAGGTAAATATTGGCAATCAGGCAGTGACTGCTAAGCATGACTGCTTGCTTCAGAAGTAATTGTCATTGTGAAAGAAAGTTGTCATTTTGCAAACGGACCTCTAAAGAGCAAGGCACAAGGCAGAGCAAGTCCAGATGGGCCTCTTCCCTGGAACATAAACACAGACACTCTGTTCAGCCCCTTCCACATTTCTCAGCTATCCCAGGCCAAGAACAGTAGCTCCTGATATGCCATCGATCAAAAATTCCCTTTGAATAAAGGGCTTTCAAAGCAAACATTAAGTAGTTCTACAGACATTATGACAAAGAGATGCTCAAGAAGAAGTTATCTAAAATAGAACGGGACTTTAAGAGAGGACTTGTAGATATAAAAGTTAAAGAGATGCTACACTATTTCCTCAGTCACCAAAGCAACAAGGCGGAGCAGCACGTAAAAAAGCATTATTTTTTCACAGACCCGCTTACAAATGAGCATGGTTTTGCCCTGAATATTAACGCGCTTTTTCTTCTGAGAGCAAAAAATCAAGTGTGAAAGGCACAGGATGCCACTGCTGTGAGATAACAAGAGCTGCCATGTGCACGCCTGGAGACACCTGAGCTTCCAGAGCTGGACAGCTCTGCAGCGCTGCCAGGCCAGCTCCACTTCTGGCACCAAAACGCTGTCTTTTCCTATTCTGCTGGGAGGTTTCTGGGTCCTTCAGAGAACACACCTGATTTGCTCCAAACAGCACCCCATCCATTCCTCTTGCAGAGCCTTCCCCTCTAACATTGCTCCCCTGTGTTGTTTATTCAGGAAGTGATTTGGTTTTGTCTTCAGTGAGTCCTGGATGGCTATCAATTTAAAAAAAAAAAAAAAAAAAAAAAGAAAAAGGAGAGAGGGACCACTTTGTACTTGTGACTTATTGGGATATTAGCAGAAAGAGTCAAATAAACCACTGTTTAACAGAGGTCAGTGCACCGTGTCAGTTGTTCTGTTACTTCTGTGTGCTGCTGCAACAACGCTAAAGCCAAAGAAACAACTTGCCGGGCAGCGTGTGTTTACAGTGCAGGTTTGCAGGTACATGTAATAGGTACAAGAGCAATACCTGACTTCTCGTGTATTTTTCGGTGCATCTCAGTCTCTTCTCTTTATTTCATCCACAGTATTTAACTCACATTTATATGGAACAGGACTTTATCTATCGATACTTAAAAGGAAGATAAAGAATTAGGAATCTGGTCTTATTGATCTGGATATTCATAATGCAAATAAACAAATAATGCAACCAATAACACCCAGAGTGGATGTTTGTTGGTCAATGTCATGTACACAGTTATTGTGTGGTGATACTAATCAACGTCTTACAGCTTTTGTATAGACTTCTGAGCTGCTTCATCACACAGCAGGTGCCTGGCTAGGAGATCTTGCCATTTTGAAGTTATCATCATTACTGGATACTTGTCCTTGGCCTGAAAGCTCCCTGTGTCAGGCAAGATTTCTGTTACTTGCTGATTTTGTAGGATGAGGCTTGCTGTGAAAGCCACACACTGATCTCTCAGCACTTCAGTGCTGCCACTACCAGCTTAAACCAAAGCAGGTAAAGGAGGGAGAAAACTCAAAATAGGTTGCATCACTTAAAATCTCACAGCCAGTCTGGAGAGAACTATTGAGATTTAAGTTGAGACACTATTTGCTTGACATCTGGGAATGGGTGGGTACAAAGGATGTTCAGCGAGCCAACTGCCAGCACTGGGCAGGGATCGCACTGGGGGACTGACCATGCTGCCCCACAAGGGTCTCTTATCATTTGGTTCTTATTTCAGAGGAAGCAGGTTCCTCTGCAGCCCCTCATAGTATTTTTAGGGTAGGAAGGAAAGGCAGCAGTGAGCTGGTGATGAGGCAGCAATGTCCCCTTCCCTCCTCTCCCGCTCCTTGGTTCTCTTACAGCTTTTCCACCTACCTGCAAATAAAACCACTCTCCCAAAGTTATTCAAAAGGCTGATGTGAGGACGCTCAGTACCCTTGCATAGTTAAACAGTTATTCAGTTTGCTGAGTGCCACTGCTGTCAAGGACAAGAAATATATTCACAACTCCATTCACTGGCTTTAACAGTATGAGTTTGTTTCATGTCAAGAAGCCCTACAAAAAAATGTTGCAGGGGAGGACAGTGGAAGAAATGCATTTAAATCAAGAGGGGAGAAAAACTGTTGCACCCTCGCCCTTCTTGTTCAAGATGATGCCCGGTGGAAATTGGAAAGTGTCACAACACCACATTGAATAACAGCGGTCAAATCAGTCCCTAGTTAGCACAGATTCCAGTAACCACTGAAAGACAGTGCTGCAAATACACAAAAGCTTATACTACTGAACAGAGGGGACGGACTTCCATTTGCAAAACTCATGAAGACAAATATCCCATCAGCTCTCAGCAGTGCTCGTCCCTCCCCTGCAGCAGTAAGCCACAATATTCACTTTCCGCCGTGGCTTCCTCTCCCAGGCAGGCGAGAAGCAGCCATGCCAAGCCTCGAGCGACAGCATAATGACATTAATTTTCCAGGCATGCTGATGACAGCTCTGTGAAGGCTGGAATTTGAGTAATGCAGGTCGCACTGCCATTGTCCTGTCTCAGTGCAAAGGGGTCAGCCTGCGAGCAGACTCCAGTAGCTTACTTTATGTGCAAGGCACACAGCTTGAACCGAAGCACACCCTATCAAAACCCAGCAGAAAAGAAACCATACACTGCAGAAAACAAGGCCGTTTTCTGGAACTGATAAAAGGTGTCATAACAGACCAGTACCAACATGTCCTTAACACAAGAATAGGATAGTCGTTGTCCATGCTGCAGCTCACAGCTGATAGTTGTGAGATTGCCTGGCTTATGCAGGAATGAGCGTTACGGCTCAGCCCAGGCACGTTTTGCAGCGCAGCTCGCTGAGCTGCTGACCTTTCCAGGCAACCTCTGTGACGAACTGACCAATAGGTATCTGGCTGATGGACAAAAATAGTCGCATATTCTTCCCTATCACCACTTTTCCCCTTATCCCATTCCAAGCTACATGTAAGATTTCTACCTAATATAGCCTCCTGGTAAGTCGCTGTAGTCTGTCAGCGCTTACAAAACGCATGAGACACTTTGTTGATCTTTCCCATTCAGAGTTCAAACCCTCCTGCTAACGGCAACACTGTCCAGAGCAATCACTAATCCTCCGAGTTAAACCTGCAACACTCAAGTATGGCCAATTAAGCTGCAGATAAGCTCCTGCCCAACAGAAAAGCGAGTTTCAGCCCAAAACTCACTGATGATGCAGAACTGGTGAGCAATGACAACTCTGAAAAACAGCAACTTTTTTTCTTTTTTTGCTTTAAGGCCCCACCAGCGCACAATATTAGCAGCACCTTCAGCTTCCTCCCACAGCCCTACTGCAGGGGTTAAACCACTGGTAGAAGGCCATGGGGGCAAACGGCAGCTCCCCTCAGCCTGAGGGTGCCTACAGCAGCACTGGTTCAGCCCGGGGAGCAGAGCGTGGACTCCCTCAGCTCGAGACTACCTGGGGTAACTGCAGAAGGGGAAACCAGGATTGCAGCAGGACAGTGACGCACTGACCACAGCAACACGCAACTTGAAGCGGACCTGTCCTCGGCAGGCATCTATTGAGGCAGCGCACTTTATTTGTCCTCCTCCCTCGCTTAATTTCCAGCTTTCCTCACGCCCAAGGTGTAACTTGCCAGTTCTCCCAGCCTGCCCCAGCTCACTGACACGTAAGTCTCACTGTTAGGTGTGTCATCCATGTGCTTGGTCATTACAGCTGCTATTGATTCTGGCAGCAGACAGCTACAGCACAGAAGGGAGATATGTGCAAGGGTTAGCTGATTGCCATCTTCTAGAAAGATACTTTAGCCCCTGAAGACAGTGCACTCAAGACTGCTCAGCTACTGCTTCAAATCATGAACAGATGCTCTACAAAAGAGAAAAAGTGTCCAATTTTTAGAGAAATGTGCCTGCCTCTCTCCGAAAACCTGGCCTGCAGTAATTAATGACAACATGGCACTGCATGGGATTTGGAGGTTTGAAGTTTAGCCAAATAAAGACATTCTTGGCTTTATCATAACCATTTAAGAGCTACTAGGTTTATCTTCCCATGCAAGGTAAAGAGTGATTTCAGGAGCTATATATAAAGCAGGCCAAAATAAGTGTTACAGCTAGGATTTTCACAGTTCTCAATATACGTTACAAACCAACATGAATTGCTGGTAGCTGGTATTTGTTATATTTAATCATTCAGCTGGTTCTTCCTTGACTAACTTTTCCACTGCAGTATAAGCCCTTACAAAGTAGTTCCCTGTTCTGCCATCAGAAGGTGAGACATGTTCCAGTGTCCCTTTCAAAGTGATGATTAGCTCCAATTAACATAAATGCTATGAAACAGAAGCTTCAAGAGAACCAATACACCAGTTATCTTCCCAGTTCTTCCCCAGGGATCAGAAAATAAGAGACTTAAGTTTCTTAGGGCCTCTTTAGTGATGTTTTAAGGAGATAAGAACGAGTATGTGACCTAAGATCCAGCCAGGAAACGGCTGTGAAAGAGAAGCAATGCCAGTGCTGGAGAAGAACAAGTAAATCATTACCTGGAGACCGCCTTTTTTAAAAGGAAATATAACTCATGAAATCCAGCATTTATTAGGAGAACCGGTGAAGCAAAAAAGTATTGGCTCTTTTCTGTGCACCTATACACCACGAAACCCTAAGATCTTCCTGCCTTATCGAGGGAAGGTTAGCTCAGGGAAAATGCAACTGAGCAAGTACAGATGGAGCTCCTATCCCCACATCACACAAACCCCTTCAAACAAATCTACAAGGTTTGGTTTGTTTCCAATCTCTGTGCATCAAGCAACACGGATTAGTTTGCAAACCTCATCATGAATGGAACCCTACAGGGCTCACACAGCTCTAATTTTAACCCGCGCCCCCATACTCTGCACAAACACATATATCCATGAAACAGAATAGCATCCATATCCAGGACTGCCTATTTGTTCATTGCCAAGAAGTGGATTAGAGTTCAATTCATTCTGATTAAAGGATTGGACTGATGTGTGAGCCAATCCTGATTTTTGCCCAACACCACTCAATCACTGTTCACACACTGGCCCAAGTTGATCCTGGCTTTTGTGTAGGCATAAAAATAGTCTCCTGTTTTCAGTGTGTACTCAAATGGGAGCGACCCCAGCACTCAGCCATCAGGCATGGACAGATCATCTCTGGCATGTAGCCATAGCAAAAATGGTCTGTCCAAAGGGGAGCGTGGCCACAGCAAACACACTTGGTGTCTGGGGTAAGTGAACTCGCTGTGTGAAGCACTCCCTGCACCTTCTGCATGGGTCACACACTCACTACCCACCCCCAGAAATCCCCACAGTTAAGCCTGCTGGAGCAAAGGGCTCTTTCCACTCCGCCTGCCTCCGTGCAGGCCTCAGCCACTTGCAACACCTAAGGGAACTCACAGAAAACAATGCTGTCATCCACACCCTTGTGTACCTCCACACCAAAGTAAGAGAGCCCTCTTCTGCCATCCACATTAGAAGAAAGGATGTGAACCTGTGAGCTACTGTCACTAGCAGTGCCAACCAATATACTCCAGAGGTAATTTAAAAATATCTAACAGGAGTAAGGCTGTGGTCTGAGCTGCTATATTTCTCTTCTCTCTGCAATAGCCACCTGGGATAGGAATCAGCATGCGCTTCTGAAGCTCCAGGGGTGGCATTCACAGCCTGCCACAAAAGTGCCTGGGACGTCTCCCATCTGATGCAGCTCCCTCGTGTGCCTTGTTCAACGGGACAGGCAGGACACATGCCCACCCTCCTCCTGCTGCCTGCACCATCAGTGACACACGTGCTGGCACGCTTGAGTGGACAGTTAGTGTAGGTGAAACAAATTTAAGGGGATGGGAGGAAATGGCAACTCAGAATTGAAAGAAAGGCCATTGCTTGAAGCTGGGTGAACTCCCCAGCCCCTGAGGAGAGTGGAATATGGGAAACACAGGCTCGGTTTCCAGAAATTCATATCCACGAAAACAAAACACAAAGTGACTCAGAAGAGTGTGTTTTCATACACACGCATCCTGTGTATTACCCTTCTGCCAATAATGGGAGTGAACAAAAAGGCACAAATACCAGGTTCACATTCCACTCTCTGAGTGGCAATCCTTCCTGGCACAGCCCTTGCATCAGCAGCTACACATCACTCCTGCCATTGAAGGAGCAGGTGCCCCCTTGAAGCTGCATTAGTTGATCTCCATGTTTTATCTCAGCAATCATCTTTTTTTCATACTCCCTTATTACTATTTTACTCACTTGTTCTCTTGTCTTTGTTCATATAATTATATTGTGCTTTTCTTTTTCCCCACTAACTCTTAACCCCACTTACATGTTCCCCAAGTAACTAGGTGTTTACGTGATGTGGCCAAGCATGGTCTTAATCAGAAAAAATGTGGGTGATGTGGAGAGCAGCAGGATTTCAAAGGGGTGCTCTATCTCTCTCTTTCTATAGACTCAACAGTCAATTGAGAATCACTCAACGTGGCACAGATCTCTAAGTCCGGAGATACTATAGGCATGTACACCTGTGCATGGGCCACATATAAAAGACTGTAAAGAAATATGTTCTATTCATCATGATAATCACAACAAGCACTGCATCACATGGCCTTTACGGCAGCTTTACAAAGACAAATCTTTCTTCGATGGATGTTTCTTCTAAGTCCAAGAAGCAGGAAATAGCTGGTGAAGTTTGCCACAGGTCCCTAACATTTATGTGTACTGTAGTTCTTTTTCACAGCCTTTCTTGCTAGTTTTGGAGAGCAGAAATTGTGAGCTATTTTCTGGCTGAATCTTTTTAGGATTCCTCCTTGGATGGTATTAGCACAGAGTTTCTGTGAACAATGGCAGGAGGAGGGAAGTTTCATCAGGGTGAGTAAAACAATTAGCCTAAAACAGTGTGACCCTCAAGCCTTATCAACAATGCACTTAAAGGTCTGAAAAGAGATAGGTGTTTTAGAAGCCTGTAATTTTGGCTTTTGTTCCTTTTTCCTGACCCAGCAAATCATCTGTAATACCTATTCTCACGTAGTCATGTCCAGTGAGTATGTCTGTTACATTAGCACATCTTCTTTCTCAGTAAGGAGGCTAGAGAGGGTAGAGATGAAAAGGCTGGTTTGGACCCATTCGTTATAACTGTGATTTCTAAGGCAATACATGAAACCTGTCACTGTCTCTCCTGTAATTTCCCTCCCCCTTTGCTGTTTTTTTGGTTGCATATCATGACCAAGAGGCTGGATCATCATGCACTAAGGAAATATTAATTCCTTTGCTGTTGCATCTAAAAGCTAAGATGACGAATTTCTGTGCCATGCTACATTATACGGGGATAAAGGAACAAAAGGGTGAAGGACAGTGGCTGCATGGTGTCTTAATCAGATGCAGATCAGCCTAAGAGCATCAGACCATCAAATCCCTGCTCTGCAGCAATCGTGCACCTTTAGTCAGGCTCTGAATGGGCTGAGATAGATTCGGGGCTTTATTGAAAGATCATACAGGATGACTGCAAAATCCCATTACTTGTTGATTAAGTATTGATTGCCTCGGTATTAACAAGCCAGCTAATATGAAGTGACCTCTGAGGCCACTGGTTGGAGGAAAAAAAAAGACAATTTACTAAAACAGGCAGGCAGATGAATAAGAGGGCTAGATCTGCTCTTGGCTTTTAGCTTCGGTTAAAATGTCACACTCGATAGTGCAGATCAATGCCCACTTTATTTCCTTGCAGCCGTCTTATTACCATCATGAGGCTGCCTCCTTTGATGCTTTTTAATGACCCTCTGAACCGCGTGCTCTGCTTACCCACTGCCTTTGAGTAAAAGGAAAGGAAAAGCTTTTTTTTTTTCCCCTTGCTGGTGATGGAGTGGCTGAGAACATGACATTGTGCCAGTATAAGTGGAGCAATGAGGTTTCTCGGGTCACCGGTGCTGCGACTCTGCTCTTTCACTCGGTTTCTAGCTTTTCTTTCTTTCTTTTCTAGATTTCAAAAAGTCTTGCTCCTTTTCATAACTTCAAAACTGGTGAGATATTAAGAGACCACCTACTGACAACTTCTGTCCAACACTCTTATTTGTGTTTTTAAGTGCAATAAGTTTAGCAGATCTTGTTACATTAATTCTCCTGAAAAGCACCTCACCCAATTATTTTGAATCTAACTTTTTTCTTGTGACCACTTGCAAATACAAGAATTACTTTTGATGGTGGATAAAGAACACTGGGGGATACAGTTTGCGTCTCCTGAATCAAAATTGGACCATATTAAGAATCTTGAAAGCTCCGAAGCTTTCCTCTTCAACACATACACAGTCTTTTAATCTAAGCCTATGTATTGAGTCAAACATAAACTACACATTAAAGAGAAGACAACAATTCTTATATTCAAAATGCTGCAATTCTGTAAAGCATTTTCATAAGCATATTTAGGTCCCATTTTATAGATCAGCCTGCCAACAATTCAGTGTTTTGAAGAAGCAGACAAATGATATGCAGAATAGAGAACATTCCATTACCATTCAGGAAAAGACATAAAGGGCATTTGAAACTCCTGGAGAAATTAAGGACATAGGGAAGAGAAGGTGAGTTAAGGAAACAGCTATTCCAACAGCAAAGATTTTCTTCTGCATGTGAAAGCCTATAAAGCTTGTGAGCCAAAGCTGAATGGATGCTAATGTAGAAATCTTGTGCACACATTTGTAGGGTGAAGACTTGGAGGGGGGCAGAAAAATGAAGCGGAAGGCAAAAAAAGGATGACTCAAAATATCACATCTCTTAGATGGGCCTTAGTTTTAAAAAAATAGTAACAGCAGTGGCAACTTCTGCCTTGGAAGTCACCAGTGGGAAGCGTTGTGGTAGTAGTATTGTCTGATGACTTAACAACTGCTGGCCTGATCCAAAATCACTGAAAAGCTTCCCACCAATTTCAGCAGACTGTGGTACTTAGAATGTAAATATAAAAAAACTCTTATTTGCCCAGCAGTAATAAAATGACGTAATTCACGTGCCTCATCTCTTTAATTTCTCCCCCTGTCTCTTCCCTTGCACTCCTACCACTCCTCCTTTTCTGTGGTTTTGTGGTAGAAACATATACAAGAAAAATAATAAGCAACATCAGGAGACTCTTTTGGGAGCATGCAGAAGTTTTGGTAGTATGCAAAGCCACACTCACCCTCAACTGCTGAATCAGTCACAAATGCAGAATCTGGCTTCTTATTTCCTCCTTTCCCTCCTCTCCTCTTCAATGTGACGCTCTTAAAAATCAGAATCATGGGGGTAATCTTTGGAGTGTGAGACCTTGATGGAATGACTTAGATTATTGCTGTATTACTATTATTTATATAGCGCCATAAATGTGCATGATGCTTAGCAGAATAAAAGACACCACCTCCTGCACCAAACTGCGCAGAACCCTGGTTAATACAGATGGATAATTTCGAACACACACGCACACACACAGAGGCATGCACACCCCTCTCCTAGCTCATTTGCAAAAGGGTCCAGAGCTTAGGGAGCTTGCTATTTTTTTTTCAAATTAGTCAAGAAAAGTTCCTCCTTAAACTTGAAGACCAGCTTGAAGGCTGTTGGCCAAATGTAGGTGTGCAGGGGCTCAGATCTGGAGCGAAGCCTAACAGGCTTGTCCATGAACGTATGCCTCTCCAGCATACTGCCTGCTGCAGCTCTAATTATAAATTACCCCTGTAGATACACAGGGGTTCTAGTGAATTAAGCAAAAAATTTAGACTGGCTGATAGGAAAACAAGTTTTTGCACAGCATTCCCAATAAGAAATTATACACTTGTTATGCATTACAGTCTGTGCTCAAAATGCTATTTCAGCATTCCGGGTATTAAAAAAGGAATCGTATGTGGTCTTGTGGTGAAAGACTGTGAAGGATTATTTAAAGTAAACTGTAGGGAAATATAAAACAAACCCAGTTAATTTATCACAACAGTGAAGATGCATAAATAAGATGTTTATGAACAACAAGGACAGTTTACCTATTATTCCAAAGAATTCATGTTTTCAGGAGCAAAGTATTTTCTTTAAAGAAAAATGATACCAGTTTTGCTCAGCTCAACGATCTAAAAGTTTGTATGGGAAGCTGCCTGAAAATCTTAGCTCAACGTACTTTTCAATATTTCTAATTATAATCAAGATCTCTTAAGTCTCCTGACAGCAGTGAAAATATCTGCATTAGATCAAAGACAGAAACTGATACCCAGCTAGCTTGGAGAGGTGCAGCCCATGAACGGAAACGTATTAGGACAAGAACCTCAGCAGCAAGAATCAGCCAACATTCACTGTCTTTAATGGTGTTAGTGCAACTCAGCACCGACGAAGTACTAGCTAATTACATATAATCTATATAGATCTTTAAAACGATATCGAACAAGCGATGCACTCGTATACTCTGTCTTCTACACTAAGCTTCCTCAATGCCAGTATTGCAAATGATGTCAAACCCAACAATCAGTGCCTCAGTACCAGCTTGATAATATATCACTTGGCTTTTCATGATTCAGCCAATTTCCAAAAGTGGAAATCCTAAAAGCACTTAAAAGAAGTTTGAACCAATACATGGCTGTGGACACCGGCCTTCATTTTTATGAGCACATTTTATAGCAGAACTGCCTAAAGCCCATCTCTGGTTTATCTGGATTTATGTCAAGGTGGTGCTGTTCTTGGGTTTCCAAATGGTATCCGCAGCCTGATATTCTTTCTTCCACGTCAGCTGTCCAAGAGGTCACACCTCTCTCCAGCAGGTATGGCCCTAGTCATGGTGAGCTATGCACTTGCCCCCTTTTTAGCAATTTGCTGAACCCAAGACTAAAGATGAACTACAATAAACTCCACAGGGTCAACATGCCGCATTCTGGTCTTCCACGCTACGAATGGCATGAACAACACATCAAAGCTGGGCAACTCCTGTAGCACAGTGGTATTTTACCTGCATGTCATTCATTTTTCTGCCTTTAAAACAATGAGCTTTTCCAAACATTGCTCATTTAATAACACATACTGTACTCTTTCCTTATGAACTTTTTTCTGTGACTTGTTCACTTAGACTGTGAATTCTGCGTGGAAGGGTCAGGCTTTTATTTTGCATTTGTGGTATTTAATAACACGTCACCCTGGTTTGTTTAGAGTCCATACACACCACAACACAAGTGAAAAAAGCAGGAGATGGGAAGCAAAAAGTTTGTCTTCAAAACTTTATGGCCAGCAAGACTGCTCCAAGTCAGCAGGCCATCGAGACAAAGTGGGATACCCGACTGCTCACAAAGTTGTTGTTTCAGGCCACATTCATATTCACACAAATACCATTGTGTTGGTTTATGATTTCTTTACAATGGAAAACCTTCTGTCTTAACCACACAGGCTAGGGAATTAATAGATTTGAACCAAAGGGGCCATTCAGAAACAGGAAAGCACAGTCATGAAAAAAGCCCCAGCATACCAAACTGCTCACGAGACAGTCCAAATCCAGCCTGTTTCAGTTTCTTCCAAAACAGAGGAAGAACGGATTTTCATCCGCATCCTGTGCTGCACTCCACAAAGTGAGAACATAATCTTTGGACGATTATATGTTTTTATAATTCAGGTAGCACTTCCGCACTAGGGTGTGTGATAGACATTCTCAAACACACCAGCTGGACAGCCAGATAGATAGATAGATCATATTTCAGTAAAATGGCCGCCTCCTCAGGAATGCCAATTGTAATTTAAAAAATGGTGACAAGTGCTTCTTAGCCTGTGAACTTTCATATTGCTGGGCTGAGCAAAATGGGTGCAGTTTTCCTTTAAATTTTGCTAGTAATGATATGGTATACAAACTGACAGACTACAGGGTTTGGGTTGAATGCTAACATTGTTCTTTTTCCTTTTAAAGGTCATGTGCAAGAAAACCTCTCTAGTTAAATCTATCCATTTAGAATCACCATTAGGTCACAAAAAGCAGCCTCAACATGCTAAGAGGCTTCATTTGAAAACACATGCCAGGGTCTACTTCCATAGATCTGCTTTATGAAGTGATACTTAGGAAGGTATGCTCCAGTGCTTGGTTACAAAATCTTTGATTTGCTTTTGATACCTATTTTTACCCTTTCAGATGCGACCAGATTTCCGTGCATATCGCATTTTTAATAAGAAGGGAAACAAGGCAGGTGTTGATGTGTGGCATATAACTGCAAAACTTCCAACTACATTTGTCTAATGGGGATGCTTAACACACTCCTCAGCAACGTATACACTGAGATGTAATGAAAATAGGACTGAAACCCCCTCCTGAACTGTATAAATTTAAAGTTTCACGTTAATTTGTTACAGGACACTGTTGAAAAGTAACAGCATTTAGAGATTACTGAGCAGATGCTAATGCGGTTCAAACAGACAATATTAATAATCTTGAGATTACTTAATAACACATGTTTTCCCTTCAAAGGCTTTTACTACAGAGCAAAAAGCACACTGAAATACTGCTACGGATTTCACTTGCAATGCAGATGGCACATTCACCCAAAGAGGAGCTCGCTGGCACAACTCAACTGCATGAGCTACACAGCACTGGATATATGGCTCTGTCATGTCTGAGTGAAACCTAAAGCATTGACATTGCTCTTAGTTAGGAAATGAATTGGTTTTTACTTCCCACCATTCTTTTACACAAAATATTTTAACAACAGTAGCAATTTCACAGAAGAAATGTATGAAAAACCCCACCGTTTCTTCCACAGAAGTTGTATGTGTTCTGTTACTAGCAGAAAATATATCACATTTGATAAATCACTGTGTTCTCAGTCTTCAACACTTGCTTCAACCTAGATGCAATATGCAAGAGCTCAGGAAAGAAGAACTAGATGGACAGCACATCCTGTAATCTAAGGAGTAAAAAAAGCCCAACATTCATTGGGTCCTTGGGAACAGAAATTCCATGTTGAGACAACTGCTTTGCATTTCCAAACGAAATAATATTAAATACTTTGGTGTAGTATTGCTGGGTTGGCTGGTGCTGATTTTACTTATGCTAAGCAGTGATTTACTTTGGAAGTATCAACTTTTTTCCAAGAGTTCTGCTGATGCGTGGATGTCACATGCTGTCCCGTAATAAAAAGCACATTTTCTGCAATTTTGTAAGAATCAAAATTCATAACACTTTATATTCAAAAGGTTTTTAATTAAGTGCCACATTACTGCTACTTGCATTGCTTTCTCATTATGGACCAAACTTTCAAATGAGCTCACGGACACATTTTCAAGTGCTCAGTATTCTCTAGATTTTAAAAAGAGCTCAGCTCCTATTTTAGCACCTAAAAAAAGAGCCAGTGTTTCAGCAGTGCTCAGAGATGATCTCTGTTAATAAACCTGTCCTATACATCTGAAGATAACAGCAAGCATACATGTCAGTATATATTCTAAACACTTTTTTTTAAGACAGTCTCCTGAAAAGAGCTATGCTGGGATGACCGTGCCTTTCACCGTCAAAATATTTGAAAAGCTCGGCTATTTCACTGGACTTGTAGGCTTGCAAAAACAATCCTATGAAGGAAGCTCTTCAGCTTCAATTGGTGATTATTAAAACTTTAAAAGAAACACATCCTACAGAAAACAATTAAGAACATCTGAAGATTCCTCTGCCTGCCTAGATGCCTTAATCCGAATGGTTAATTATAAATTAAATTTATCACATACATGCAAAAAATATACATATAGTCGCCCAACAATTTGAGATAATGCAAACATGAAGGGAAAGACTTCTGTAAAGATGACTGTGTGTAAAGTAAAAGGATTAGCTTCAAATGATTATCCCTGGAATCTGACAAACCGTACACACACCTTACTTTAGCTCAAATTTGCCTTGCCAATCAGGCTGTTAAATTACATAACAATTTGAAGGTTCTTAACAAAAGATAGCATCCCGGGTGTTAGCGTCTATTGTGGTAGTCAGAGAAATTGAAGTCTATTTCCTGCCTACAATCTTTTTTATTTTTTCCCCCTAATTTTACATTTTTACTGGGAGATAATACTACTTTTCTTCTTCTCTCTCTCTCTTTTTTTTTTTTTTTTTGTGAGACACTTAGTATTGCCTACGCGTTGTTAGCTATTTTGTTGTGACCACATACACACAGAAAAATAAATAAATAATTCTTTTCAATTCTTTCAGGGATACAGATGAACGTAATCTGTGTTGTGTTCACTTTGTTATTACTTTATGTAAGAGGTGACACAAAACCACCGAAGCCAAAGCAGAATCAAGAAATACATATGCTTTCTTTCTGCCTTACACGCACGCACACTCACAAATACATGACACTTGTTAAGTGGCAGTGATGTACCATGAGCATCTCATACATTTTATCTTCATACGTTTATGCTGATTATTAAATACGAGAGGTTAAAGAGTTTTCTGAGAAAGGCAGAGGAAAATGGCTTTACTTTGATTTGCATGTTGAAAACACAAATGAGCCAACACTATATGAAGAGCAGTATTATCATGACAGTAACAAAGGGAACTGCCAAGCTGGAAAGATGGACAGCAGCACGCTATTCTCCTGCCTGCCAGGTCCCTCTGGGGGCAGAGCACAGACCCTACTGCACAAACTAGTCTATATCACTGCCTTGTTTTCTTTCCTTGCATCACAGAAGCAAATATTGTACCACTCTGAAAGACCACAATAATTTGGGGTTTTGTGACTATCAGTTTATACGTTAAAAATAATTGAAGGCCATGCTTCAACTCTATCAGTAACATATGCAAATTTTGCTTGACGGCTTTTAGCAATTATGAATATTTCTGCTTTTTTCTACGCCTGCTACAAGACATCGTGAATATTCTGCATAGCATGTAGAGATAGAGAAACCTCAGTGCAGCATACTTTGAGGTTGCTAATAATTGATTTGACTGGCCACATGCGAAGGGCAGGGTAAGCCTGAACACTAGACGTACTGTTCATTTACAGGAAGACAGTGCCTTCACAGGCAGGGAATTTGGTAAATTGCACAGATCAGTATGTCAGAACTCCCTCATGGTAGGCTACTTAAGGTGAAAACACTTCTTGGTGGGTTCTGCTTTTGCATGTGACTCACCTTAGGTTACCAGTACCCTTAAATACGTTAGAGAGTGGAAAAATGCCTTCTAGTCTTATGTATGCCAGCCTGTATCCTCACACGGTGAGATCCGATCAACTCCAACTTTCACCAAACTATCTATGTGCCTTGGTTTTCACTTGCCTAAACTTTTTTGTGTGTTTTGCCCTGATTCTCCTTCTTCCTTTTTCTTCATGTTAAGCAACTTCCACTGAGAAAATAATCTTCCACTTTGACCTCTGATAGTCTCCCCTTTACAAACCTGCCTGTCAAAGAACAGTTCCCAAATGACACATTTGTGTGGTGAAGGGCTGCCCCCTTGAGTATGTTCTCCAGTGCACCCACTCTAACACCAGACCAAACATGGAGGGTCTGCAGACACCCGAGAGAATAAAACAACACAAAAACCAGAGATTCCCTCCTGCCTCTGATCTCCGGCAGCAAGAGTAGCATTTAGTTATCTAGTCAAACACCTGTAGCTGCAGTATCACCAGGAGTACAGGAAGCATACTGCAGTGGTTGGTCCCCAGCGTTTGAGGACAAGCAGCACATGTTGTAATTTGAGATCTTACTGGTTTTCCCTTACATTAAGAATAGGAAATAACAGTAGTGTTGACTTTTTACAGATCCTCATTCTGCACTGATCTTGACTCTGATTCTAAGGCCATATCTCTCAAGGCTGGTTTGAATACTTGGGTGCCAAAAGCCTCAGGAATGAAACCGTTTCAGTGAAGTGTATGTTGCTGCGCAGCAACATAAGAGGAACACACCTAAACCAAATTCACTTCACATACAGACTTCAAAGTAAAGTGTATGCTGGGAAAAGTATTCTCATCGTAAGGGACGTTCCATGAGTGAGACAGCAAAGTCCATGACTGTATTATACTATTCAGCCTAACTTTACTCCATAATTGTGCAGAAAACCACAGAAAAATCTTGCCGTGTTATCCTTGAAGCTGGTAGCTTCAGTAGCAGGACACAATTCCTTCTGAAGGACACCTGATAGGCATTGCACAGCAGGAGCCTTAGAGGACGGAGCGTGAGGTTTTGCCATTAGCAAAATAGGTCTTCTCCTACAATAGCAGGTGATGGGATGCTCACCATCAATCCTAACAGTGCATTAAGGCCAAGCGAACCCACCAAATCCTAACTATCAAAGCTGCCTTCCACATGGCTGGAGACTGTAATGCCAGAAGAATGATGTTGAGGGTGAAGATGTTAAAATATAACCCATCTTCAGGCATTGTAGGCTCTAAGAGAAAGTTTCAGATTTTTAAAGAGAAAGGGAGTTTTATGTATAGATGACTCGCTAATTTTTGCTATTTTACAATAAGCAGGCCTATCTCCTTAGATGCTTTTTAGTTTAGGCATCCATCTAAATGCATAATCTCAGGGAAAGGAAGGATCTCATCTTTTGCCTGTTTGAGCTATTTCTTCCAGAGCTAGATTCAGCTGGACTCAACTCAGTCAGCGAGCAACCTGGCTAGTGTTAGGCAGTTCAAGTCCTCAACTTTCCTCTAGGCCTCCTTCCCATTTCTCTTTACTTGTCCGACTTCATAGTGGTGGAAGACAGTGAGGGTCAGAGGACACTGTTTCAGAGAGGAAAAGATAAATAGCCTAAAAAGAAGATGAGATTTTCCATTCACCCTGAGGTGGAAGGAGGGCAGGGGAGGGGTGAAATAAGAGGAAAAAGACAGGTAGAGCTGGACGAGAAAAATGAGATTCTGCCTGGTGTTTCATTAAACAAAACAAAAAATGCAATTGGTTCAGAAAAAAAGAACAATTTAATTTTGTAGGCAAAAGGCTCCTGGCTTCACTTCCTAGTGGAACAATTTGGTTTTACGAGAGGAGACTTTCCAAGCCAACCGTGACTGTACATATGGCACAGCTTGATACCTGCTCTCTGTATCCTGATGGCTCAGCTACTGAATTTGTCACATTCTTTTACTACTCTGAGTTTTTCAAGAAATGCTGTAGTGCTTCCTGCTCTTAGGAGTTATTTACAGCAAATTTATGAGTCTGCAGAAGTATCTGCCAAAAAGTAAAGGGGAAAAAAAAAAAAAAAGAAAAAAAAATCAAATAAGTTATTAACTGCAAATTATTTGTCAAGCTCCTGTTGCCAACTTTTCCAGACATAGACCAACATTTTACCACACTAAAATGTCCAATGTACAGTCCACAAGCTCCTTTTCAAATGCCTCTGAATGAAAGTGCTACAAAGACTGCAAGATCAACCATAGCTGCAGGAGCATGGAAAAAGACCATGGTAAAATGGTACAGCAGCGGCTCTACCCAGGACCAAGATTGACCATTAACAACCCAGCTAAACAACCTACTCAACACCTCCTGCTCCCACCAAATTCCTCTTGTAATGTCTATGCTTTACAGCTAGAAAAAAAAAAAAAAAAGACCGGTGTTGAGGGTACCTCCTTGATGTCCTCACAGTATTCACAGTTCATCCCACCACAAGCTCTTCCATAGGGCCCACCCCTGTAGTTGAATTCTCAGGCTTCAACTCAAAATGGTTCTAACCATGGTCAACATTAATGAGCCTTCTGACGCCATTCAAGCGTACGTGGGTTTCTAAGCAGTGAGCTGAACCCGAGCCTCTATGCTTTGCTCTGCTGCACTGGGATTTACCGTAAGAAAATGAGGAGAACTTAGCTACAAATTTCTTCAACTGCTGCTTTGATTAGGCTCAGCGAGTAACTCAGCTGAGTTCAGGTCTGCCTTCTATTTTCATCTCAGTGCCTCAACAGCTTGGTCCTATACTTTGTGGCACACAGAGTCATGTTTATCTCTGTATATCTATTAGCTCACATTAACAAAAGCCTTTAGTGGACCTATGGGCATGCAGTCTCCTGGCCAGGGGCTCACGGGGTATTTGATGAACTGGCCTGACAGTACTGCAGTAATATGTAGATTGCATATTTGTGCACTTACCATATAAAAACACTATGGATAATATATTTTGCTTGCCTTGCCGCATGATGAACAGCCAAACCGGAAAGGACTTCTGCTGGGATGAGCCAATGAAATCCTTTTTTTTATTATTTTATGTTTCCTGTGTCCATGCGATTGGAATAAACTGTAAATTAGGTGTTATAGCACTGTAGTTTGGGTAGATGTGATGTTTTAGAAATGTAGCTTTAGTTTGTTATAACATAATAGCAGCTTTGCTTTGTTGTGACAGTGGCAATAAAATAAAGTTACTACAATGTATAATGCTGTAACCAACCAAAACTTGTCTAACAAACAACAAATCAAGGGGAGCAATACCCACCCAGCACTTTATGTACAGAAATATTGATGATCTGTGCTTAAACTTCTCAGGTTAGAAAGTTTCCATTTTTCAAGAGATCAAATGATGGTGATCTGCTCCCTCTGCTCTCTGAGGTGAATGCCAAAACAAGGTTCTTACCATTTTCACGCACTGCTAATAATTGCAAACCTTAGAAGAGGCTTTTTTTTTTTTATTTTTTTTTTTTTTTCCCTAAGTAAAATTTTCTGGCAGTTCCAACAGCCTTGTTACTATTACACATTAGTCACAGTTTATTCACATCAGAAGACCAGTGGAAGGTTGAGACAGGCAGGGGACTAAAGATGGATCTCTTATATAGTTATAAAAGGATTTCCATTTGTTAACAGCTCTGCCTATGAAGTATGCAATGACATTTTCCTACTGCGCTATTTTCATGCCTCCTGAGATGCCAGGTTATAATGCAAAACATCTGAATCATTAAATTTATACAGTTATTTAATAACCCATGTAAAATACATGGCAATGTTGCTTCTTTTAAAACATATGCACCTCATAAGAAAACAATTTCCTGCACTATGTGGTGTAGTCAGATTTCAGTAGTTTCTGTTGGGCAGAAAGGGTTCAAGCTTCCATCTCGTGTGCATCCAGGAGCCATGATACCAAACACCACCAAGCTACTGCAGACAGACTCTTCTGGAGAAAATCAGCTCCCCCTTAAAGACAATTACCTCTAGATAGAATATATACTATATATAAATATATGGAGATATTGATATAAATATATATCCAAAATAATAATAGCTAGCAATAGCGCAAAGGTGAAACGTAAGCCTCATCTAGCAAAATGTGAAACATGTTCTTCACCTTAACTGTGCGTGTTTTTTCATTAGCCTTAGGAGCCAAAGACACCTTCTCACGAACCTCCGAAGACTCGCTTGGGGTCTAAAACAGAATTCAGTTTTCTGGGAATCGGCTAAAATTCTTACTGTTCTCAACATGTACTTTGTAGCTCCCGTACTTGGAGACAAATTCTCTCAGTGGCAGAATAGATGTTTCTTTAAGAGAGTTTTTACAAGACCCCATGACAGACAACTGCTAATATGGAACATGATGAGAGAAAAATATTGCTGCCACAAGCAGGATTCAGCAGAGAGGGGGTCAATTCTGTTTATAGACTTGCTAAAGTTTTTTGGTTGGTTAAAAAGCTGACAGACTGCATTACAGCTAACATTGCCATATTGATTATACCATTTCTAAGCCTGCCCTCACTCTGACAGGAGCAGCATAATTAGTCTTTTCCTTGTTAAATATTTGTAAATCTTTTGTACTTTTATGGGTTACATAACCTGGCTGTTACCTTCAAATAATCTTGTAGCTTGTTTAAATGTGGAAAAAGCTGCCACAGAATGGCCTGGCTTCTGTCGTCCTGTGAGGGTGCACCAGCAGATGGGAGGAACCTCCCCAGGGTAGGGCAGTGCCACCAGTGCTGTGGTTGTGTGTGGCAAGGGCTCGGCCGTGGATGTGATCCAGGAGGGACAAGAAGGTACCTCCTACGGCCCGATCGCCCTTTCAGCCCTGTGCCCGCAGCAGAGGGTGAGAGTCACAAAGTTTGTGAGAGGTACAGCAGCAGTAAAAGCTGCCAGTGATGAGCCTTACAACTGCTCTAGAGCAATGGAGATGTATTTATGATGCAAATCAGGGCCCTAATTCAGCAGGCACTTAAGCACATGTTTGAGTCTCATTGACTTTGGTGGAATCAAGTGAGTGTTTAAATGCTTTCCTGAATACTGGATAACTGTACAAGGGAACAAAGTGGGGAGAAGCCAAAAAAAAAAAAACCACCATAACGAAGTTACAGTTTTTAGGGTAGAACAGCAGAAGTTGCAGTTGCTTTGGAGTTATTCTAGTAAAGATAAGTGTAGGGAGGTTAAATACCCACAATGAGAATTTCACAATACAACCTCAGAGACTAGGTTATACAAAAGTATTGTTTCAGAAACCTTTTCACCTCTTTGGTTTAGTAAATGAACTGAAATAGTATCATGCCAAATAAAGGCAGAAGAGTTATACTCAATATTTTCATGGATTTTAAGAATTCCTTCTCCCTTTGCATTGTTTAGACACTTATAGACAAAACAAAAAGAGATCAGGTTCTTATGCTCTCTCTTGTTAGCGTTAATCAGATTTAAATGATGACTGAAGTTGAATGAACCTCAAACAAGGTTTTGTTCGCTTCAGATAACCTTTCAGGAGTGAGGTCTTCAGGACTTTCTGATTCTGGCAGAGTCAGAAATACCACATTCCTTGAGTATTCCTCTCCCTTATCTAAACCAGGAGGTGCTGAAGCATTTAAAAATATGGTGAGTGAACACTAACTTTCAAACCACAAAAAGGATGTGTTTAGCAGAAGTTTTGCCGATTTTCACTACACGCAGACTGACTTGCCTCTCCCAAGTATCAGTGGGGGAACAAGCCTTCTAGTTCATAAAGTACACCCAGATTTTTTTTTTTTTTTGTTATTACAAATTTCATTTTCCCTTTGTTCTTCCTTTTACATATTTTTATTTCGCATACCTTTTTCTACAAAAGACCAAACAAATAAGCCTGTAGCATCAATAGCAGTTTCCTGATCTATCTGAAGCAGATACAGGAACCTGTGGAATTCTACAGTGACCAGAATCCAAAATTAATTCTGGATCAGTTTTACATTTGGCAATTATTTCTGCGATTGGCAACATCAGTGTTTTAAATCTAATATTGAATTTTATATTCAAAATCCAATTTTAGGTTCAAAAGCAAAAACCTCAAGGCAAATAGGCAGTGGTTCCTGTCTTGGGCGGGGGGGGGGGCGGGGGGAATCAAAGCAAAAATCTCACATTCAAACACCCTGAAAGCTTCAGAATAACAGACTAAAACAAAAAAATAGACCAGACTTGCTAAACTCTTTGATGGCAGAAATCTGCATCTGGATTTTAAATCTGGGAAGCTGCAGTAGTATGAACCACAGTAGTTTTAGAAAATATAAGACAGAACTTTTATTGTCTCTTTTGTAGATAGGTAGTCTAATTATCCTGAAGCTATTAGTTTGCATATGTCACGTAACTTGGAAAATACATTCATTTTATTGACGCAACACACAGAACTATCAGCGAGGACCAGTGTATATTTGAACCGCGGTCAGGACAGCTATGCCAGAGAGCATTCCCTTTCCTGAAGCGCACCCTCAGTGATCCAACAAACTCCACTCTAAAGTCAGCACCGACTGGTTTTGCCAAGCATTTATCTGTGCCCAACGCCGCTAGCTCAAGCGTCTACAAGCACTGCTTGTTGTAACGATCACTAGAACCAGGCTTTCCAAATGATGTCTCTGCCCATCTTCACACATGATGATATTTACATACTTGTTTCCATCAGAAAACAAAGGATACGTACATAGTTTTCACAATTAAAAAGATAATTACGTTGCCAATGATATAGATTTGTGCATGGTTTTCCTCCGATACAACACACATATTGACATGATGTTCAATGCAGGAAGTGATTGATACAGTTTTGAAGAATCAAAACAATTTTTTCTTATTTCCACCATTTATTCTATATGAGATATTGGAACCTGTTCAATAAATGTAATAAGCATAAACTGTGGCACTTACAATACTATTCACTAGATTAATATAGGGTAATATTTTTTTTTAAAATGCCACTTAGAAATAAATGGTTGGATATCTTTCAAACTCAATGTATTTAGACTGAATCAATCCAAACCTTGAAATCAAATTCAAAGACTAAAATCGATATTCTCCCCGCTAATTTTGTATGCACACACCTCCTCGGAAAGCACTTTACAAGAAAGTAAAGCTATATCACTGGGATGTCCACTCCCTCCTTGAAGGGATTTTCTTTTTCTTTCTCTTTTTAAACCATTTCTCCAGACTTCTCTAACAGACAATTCTCTCCACCAGTATTTTTCAGTTTTATTCTCTTTAGGTGACTTGACATCTGTACTGTTCGGTACTGACTAATTTCCAAGTCCTGGGAGACAATTTCTTAGCAGTTGCAATTCATCAAAACCCTAATGAATTCCGATGGAATTCTTGGGGACTGGATTTCTGTCCTCTCTGTGGAGGGACTGCACAACACACCCTATGTATTTAAACCACATTAAGAGACTAAACGTATTTAATCAATATTGCTCAAAAGAAACCTGAAGAGCCACATACTAAACACGGAAGACACTATCCTCAACGCTGTCACCAAAGCGATGATACTACAAGCACAGCTGAGACAGACTGACTACACGTGCCAAGAGACAACCAAAAAGGACGGGCAGCCGAATGCGCACAAGCGGTCAGGAGGGTGTCTGAGTGAACAATGATCTACAAACACAGAGGGGCTCGCATTGAGGAATATGATGTAAATGATGGAGGCAGAGAAGGCTTTTTTGAGGGTTCCTGGAAAAGTATTGGTTCAGGGACATTGTCACATTCAAAATAACTTGGATATCTTTAGATATTTTGGAAGCAAACTGGAAAAACTAGGCACTATACCAGCTGCTTCTTGGTTCAAAAACAAAGATCAGGTTTTATTTAGATTCTCAACCTACTTAAGCTGGTTCTCAGGGGAGTTGCTGTGGGGACTTGATCTCTATGATTTGGGGAAACTTACTGGGAAAGAGGGAATAAAAAGGTAGTTCATAGAAGCCAGATGGGGAGGCCAAGAATCTGGCAAATATCCCTTCCCCACATTTCTTCTAAAACTCAAAATAAATCTGAATCTCTCTGACATTTGAAAAGAAGTCTGGCTATTTCTTCCCACATTATGTTTTCTTTTTGCTAGCTTTTGCACAGGGTCTTACGGGAAGCAGAGACTAGTGCCAAAGTAATGCAAGGAAGCAAGCTGTGCTGATAATCTCAGAATGGCCCCCTTTTCTCATGAGATATCCAGCCCAATTTCATGTACACAAGCAATTCAGAGGGCAAGGCTCACTGGTGTGCTCTGGCTATTCTGGCAACATAAGGCAGCCATAAACCCCGCTTAACTGGCCAGCACAACCGGATTTGCAGCTGCTTTGTATCACCGGAGTGAAGCAAAGCTGCCAGAGCATACCAATGAATCTGGCTCCGGTAGTTTGTAGGAACTCGGCATCAGTTTGCGAACTTATCAGCATTTTTCCAAATCAGACCTCCAAATCTTTTGAGATTCACTTATCACTGTAAAACAACATGTCTGTGGAAGAGATTTGTCACAGGACACAGGACTGGATCCAGCTTCAGAAGCCATAGGAATTTTGATCTCATGGTAGTTTCACTATACCAAAGCACCTAGCTTTCAAACTAGCACATAACTTAAAAGAAGTTATTATTCAAAGTACCGAGGTATTTTGGACTATCTAAGTGTGACAGAATAAACATAATAACTCCTGGTACTTAACAGACAGATTTTTCTTATGTCTGAGAGGAATAACAAAATTCAGGGCATTTCACTACCAGTGAATCTCTAATGAGCAGGTAGTAAAAATGCCTGCCTTACTGACTATCAGGGGATATCAAATTTGCTCACTTCTGACTTGGTAATTACCCACCAAAAATGTAGATCAAGTGGTCATCACCCAAATTAGTACCTGCCAAAGATTACTTTTGGAAAGGCTGTCAGCTAAGAAACAGGAAATGAGTTGCAAAATATTATTAAAACTTGAAAAATAACAGCTTTAAGGTACGAACCACCACTCAAGCACACAATGGAGCGAGGGCGGGAAACAGCGCCCGTGCGGGGAACCGAGCGCAGAGAGGGGTTGATGGCCAGGGACTTGACTTGCGAACGACAGGGGAGCGATGCAAGCTGCCACGTCCTCGCCCCGTTCTGCTTCCTCCCGTCGGATCTGGCATGCTAATCTCCAAAGCCCTGCCATAGTTCCTCCTGAACCGCACTTAGGGGGTGTTCGGATAGAGAGCCATGTTGCATAGCTCAGCCCAGGAAGGGGATGAACAGCCGCAAACTAAAGAGCGGGTCCTCCCTAGGATCTGGGGGGAGGGTTTCAATCTGCTGCTCTGCCTGCCACAAGCCTTCTCCGTGAGCAGTCAAAATCTCTCCATGCCTCTATTTCCCCTTCGCAAACTGATCATGCCTCAATTTGACAAAGAACTATAAGAGAATTAATTTCAATTACCGGAACAAACTATAGCCCACTAATGTTACAAGAAGTGCTGTATATTGACAAAACTGAACCCAGGCCATTAAAACCATATGAGAACAACAAAGCAGGGGCTGACCATTGTTTGCCATGTTCCAGCAACATTCAAATATGAAACGGAGGTGATGATAATAATAATAATCACTGTATGATGCACATTTCAGTGCCAAATACTTTGCAGTTAGCTGCAGGCAGCACCATGGGTATGTCAACTGTCTCTTGTGAAAGGTGGCGACCAACTGACTTAAAGCAAACTCAAATAACAGTTCTAGGAGCAGGGTTATTTTTTTTTACTCCTGGAACCTCAGTGCAAACCATCAGTCTTACTGCAAGGGGCCTCATGGTATATATCCGCTTACCCTGGCTGGGCAGCAGTTTTGTTTTTAAAGCCATGGTTTAAATTTGGAGGGGGAAAAAAAAAGAAAAAAAAAAAGGAAAAAGTTTCTTTTCAGTGAGCTACATAAATCAATCTCTCTCTGCTCTTTTTTGGGGGGGGATATGGATAAGGCTGAGTGAATTCTGCCAGTACCTGCATCTCTATTTCCAGGGTCTAACCAAGTCTACTTCTCTGCACCAGAGCTGACCTGTTTGTAGCCTTAACAGACCTGTGAACATTCTATTAGAGCATCAGTGCTGGATATCACTGGACATCTGAGGTCAGAGTTATGCATTTGTCCCCACACCCCGTGGGAGGGCTCTCAGCAGAACACTTGGAAATAGCAATGCTTTGAAAATAAATCTGTATGTTAAACAAAGACAGCCAGAGACAGAAACAAAAGGGTAGAAATAAATTGTTGATTGCTAGCTTGCTAGAAGGCTCACCATGAAGTGCTTCAGAAGTCAGTATTAGGACTGGTGTTGTTTAATATATTCATTAGCGTTCTGGAAAAGGCAGGGGAAGGTGACAAAATTTGCACAGGGCGCAAAAATATTTAGGTTACTCGTGATTACAAAAGATTAGAAAAACTAGACAGATGCGCAGCATGAAGACAGATGAAATCCAGCGTTCATAAATGCAAGGTAATGCATATTTGAATGAATAATTTTCAAAACTCATGCACAAGGCTAGGTTGTAAATTAACTAACCTCTCGGGAAAAAGAGGAGGAGAAAACATGTGCCACTTTGGACAACTCAACGAAAAAGCGAAAGAATTGGAAGCAGCAGTCAAAAAAGTAAATGTGCTATTGGACTGTATAAAGAACAGGATGGAAATTAATACTAAAATACTACGTCACTGAATAACTGGATGGTATATCCTATCTGAAATGCTGTACCAAGCTACATTCAACTCATCTAAAAAAACCATAAAGCTGAAAGAGAAAGGGGCAACAAAAATCATTAGTGGCAGAAGAAAAGACTGTGAAGATTAGGGATGCTTAGTTTATTGAAGAGAAATAAAAAGGGGATATGAGAGAGTTAATGAAAGTTACAGAGAAGATCGATTGTCTGTTCCTAGTTTCCTCTCCTCTTAATGCAACAACACTGAAAAACAACATATTTAAAAACCAATAAGGAAAATATTATTTTATACAGTTCATAATTAACCTATGGAACTGATTGCCACAAGATATCCTTCTGGCTAAGGACTTAATATGATATAAAATAGTTTAATTTAGACGCTTATATGAATAATGAGGACATCCTAGCTAGGATTAAGATAAATATCTTAGAAAGCCTGAAAACCCTAATGCTTTGTGACAGAAATGAACCGAGGGCTGATGGAGGTTGGAGAGAAACATCCTCTTTGGGCAATAAGGAATGTCTTTGCCTTCCCTTGAGCAATTTGGTACTGAGCATACCCAAAAGCTGGATTTGGGGCTGGATAGACACAGTCCGGTCTCACAAAACACATCTAAAGTAACATCCCTTCACGCCAACCTCAAGTTGGCATCTCCACTGCCTTCACTGAGGCCATGATTTCAGACTGATTTTGGGAATGGTGCTCTTTACTGTGGGGGTAAGGGGAGGAGAATTTGGGATATGAGACTGAGAACTGAGTGACTTAGAGCAAATTAATACCAACTGTTGGGTATACTTCAGAGGGGGGAAAACAGTGTTTTCTACTTTATGCCAGCAAACCTGCCCAGGTTTTCTTATTTGCTTACCATGCTCATTTTGTTTAGTAGATGATAACATCACATTAACACAAAAGTACAAATAAAGCTCTATAATCAGCTAAGGTATCAGAATCCTACCAGCTTTCAGCGCATCCATCCCAACTTCTGTGAGCAGAAAAGGGGAAAAAAGTTTAATAATGATAAAAGAGAAAAGCTATTGCTGCCTAAACCCCTCTGAATGGGAACCTGATCTCTTGGGCACATTTGCAAAACCTGATCTGGAGCTTCATAGAAGCCTTCTGTAAAAATCACTTTGTTTAAAATACAGCCCACCCAAGTACAAACAGGTTTTTTTCCCCCTTTACAGCTACCAGTTAAGGAAACGTCTGTAGTACAGAACTAAATCTGATTCAATGATTAATATGTAAACAGAATTTGACTGGCTCTTCTTTTGTGCTTATCGCCAAGATACAATCTGGCACAACAGTTTTGTTTGATAGACAGCCCTGGCCTATGCTTGTCAACTAGCCAATATAAAATAACATTATTACTGTATAATCTCGAATTAGGCTGTAAAATATTTCAATTGTGTGACACACATGATGAGAAGATTTTAGAGTTCTCACATGTTTACATAATTAGCACTGCATATTTGTTAAATTAAGGTATCGCTATCACCTTTATTACCATATCCCTCCTCCTCCACTGCAGTGTCTGTTTCTTGTGTAGCCTCACATGTGTTAACTTTTCAAAGGCAACAGAAAAAGGAGCCTGCGTCTCTGTGAGGATTCTCCTACTTCTGTGCAATTCTAATAAAAGGTATCAGAATACCCACCCTTTCTCACAGCCCTTCAAAAAAAATAGCTGCTGAGGTGCAACTCAAGTAAGGAAAAGAAAGCACAAGAGGGAAATGGCCTCAAAGACCTGACTTCAGGTGTATTTAATCCTTCCACTACTGGTTTAAAAGTATTAAGTAGCCATAGGCTATCCCTGGGTAGAAAGACAGTTCAGTGACATCCCTTTTGTAAATATGTAGCTGCTCAGCCTCCTCCTAAACTCCACATTGAAGTCTGCTGCTTTTTCAGATTAATTCAGTTTGAATACTGCTGACTGTCTGTCACTACAGTCATATGTCACTGGTAGCAGCTCAGAAAACCTAACCCCCTTCTCTAATGTCATTGCACACAATTCATTTTTAAATGCAGTGTAATAGTTTAGGAATACCAGTAAAACAGTGGGGGGAAAGGCATTTTCAATTTAAAGGGTGTGTAACACAGTTTATAACACTGTTCTTAGATGAGCCAACCATGTTTCCTTGAGAGGGGCACATATGGTACAGGTGAGACTTGCAAAAATATAGTTCTAATAATTACCAAGATTGTTAATAAGAGTATGGTAGTTTCAAACCAAGTGGCGTATCATTACCAATAATGCTATTTAATTGGGTGATCTTTCTTAGAGAGCTAGCTACTGCCTAGAACAAAAGCATCTAAATCCACCCCAGAATAACCACTGCCACAAAACCAGGCTCCATGAGCACCGCTGAGCACCAGGTTTGGATTCTGTTCCCTCAGCAGGACTACGTCAGAGGTTCAGCTCTGTATATGCAGACATCGGTCACAAGCCGGGCACAGCTGCAGAGAAGGTCACAAAGGTTTTGGCTGAAGGGCTCTGACTGGGACCCATTTCTACAGAGACACACTTGGCTCCAAATTTACACTTTCAAAATATTTAAGACATACATAAAATTAAAACTGGACATTTTATGACCCCAGCTATGCTCACCATCCCCGCTACAGTTTCATCGATGTCAAGGAGGTGGCAAAATAAATGGTAGAATTAGGCCCAGCAAGATAGGCACAGTGCCCTCACGGAAAAGTCTGACTCTTTTCAAGACAAACAGGCAGCACTAGCAGCAACCCAACCCAAAGAACTTCTAAGGTTTGGACTAATCTTTCCCAAAACTTCAGCTTTCTGGCTTCTGATTTAATTCAAGTTCAATAATAAACACACTCCTCTGTTTACAGCTCCATAAATAGTGCCTTGTGTTTTCTGAAACAATGCAGCTCTGGGCTGTCTCTGTGATCGTTTATTTTATATCATCCTTAAGTTGCCATTTATTTACATTTCTGGGAACAGCTACCCCATGAAACAAATGGCCTGTTTTGTTAAGTCATGGTCAAGGATGTTTCCTTCAACTTATCACATCTAGAAATGCCACAGACAGAAATGCTTCCAGGCTATTTGCTAAGAAAACTAACATAAGCTCCTTATCAGAAAACATTACATTTCCCCGAAAGGTGAACTGTTCTGTCAGTTTTTCAGGCCATGTGAAATTCCTTCTTTGCTATGACAGGTCACTGAACAGAAGTTGATGGCACACAGTGGTCGCCCAGAACGCAAGCCAAAGCCTTCAGCCACACATGACCGCAGGTAGCGGCGCAGACGCAGCAAGCTTTTTCCCTCTGACACATCTAACCCGGGGGTTATATTCTGGGTTGAGGGCTTTTGTTGTTTGCTTGGGGTTGGTTTGGGACTTTCCCAATGACTTTCACTTTTCTTCTTGGGATGCATCCACAAGCAGTATAGATATAGCACTGAGATGTGTGTTCACATCCCAGAAGCAGCAGCCAGGAGAACTGGCCCCTTCTAGACCTCAGACGCCCTTATGTATTCAAACTCACAGTAAGAAAGCCAGAAGAGGAGCTACGTCTCATTATTTCGGGTTTTTAGAGGGTTTTCTGTTTTTTCATCCTACTAAAGCCAAAATATTAGCCACCACAGATTGACAATTAAAAGTTTAATGGAAGACAGAAGAGTTCAGCTAGTGTAGTTGTTTTCCTCAATCGAAGCAGCTAATTTCCAGGTAGAGTTCCATGAGTTATAAAGGTTGCTCATGTTCATAAGAGCTGAGCAACAGCCCCCCTGGGATCAACACTGCACATGCTTTGTGTTATACACATTTGCATTAAGCTTATGAACCTTCAGGAAAAGCTCTCCATAATGAAGGTGAAAGCTCCAGTTGGCAAAATACTCTGATTTTGTGGCATTTTAGGAATTGCAGCAGAGGAAGCTGCCCTGCTAAATCCTCATGCACTGGCACACAGAGCCGTGTGACAATGCAGAACACACAGGCACAATTGATTTAAGCAGGTTTCCCTTGTGTGCTTGCAGAGATCTGCTAGATGCAAGGTAAGATACAGATGGACTGTGGACATTAATAGACAAGGAGAAATCCAAAAGAACAACTGACGAGACCCACCTTTTTTTTTTTTTTCAGAGAAACTACTGGTTTTAATCTTTTCAATTCAATTTTTTTTTCCCTCTCTTTCTGTCTATTCAAGTTCAAAACTCATTTCTTCTATTTTCAGGAGAGTATTTTCACTGTGTGATGATGAGGGGCAGTAATAGATAAAGTTTGAAATAAAAGCTTTACTAGCTGCCATCCTTTGGTTCATTCGTGACTCTTCCTAGCCTGCCCTTTCCACCAATCGTTACCTGCACACTGTTTGGGATTTACTGCTGCAGAGAAGCAGCCAGACTAGGCATCTTTAGATTCCATTCTCTCTGCAATATCGCCAGCTGATCTTATGTATTTATTACAATTTATAAAGACATAAATGGCCTTACGCTCTGGCCTCACCCCAAAAGGACTGCCCATTAAAATACCCATCATTTTCCTGCTGGCCTCCTCTGCAGCAGACTGAGAAAAGGCAGCCCTGTGATGGGAACTGGTCATGGCTCTGCTGGCAGATACCAAGCTGATGACTTCCAAAATCACAGACAACTCACATTTAAATAGGACCCTCATTTTCATTGCTGGGCTCAGGAGTATTGGTGTGATCTTGGCTAGGTCACAGACAACAGGAGGGAGACATTTTTGCAGTTTTGTTAAAACTTTCCTTTCTTTAATCGCCCATTCCCATTTCAGGGGAGCAACAAACACCCTCTGTTAATAGTGTAAATGTCCACTGCAAGATGGGAATTAAAGAGGCTAGTGTTTATGGCAGCACTGCTGTTTGATGCCAAAAATAAGTCTGATGTTTCTATTCAGGAATAGGAAATAACACTCTGAACAGGCAAGTCACTCCCCAATGGACTTTCTTTGAATTTTCTCCAAAGGCTATTTCCTTTTCCTAAATGTGGGAAATACTTCCTGTCTGTGAATAAGCACAACCCATATGCTGAGAAGAAAATTAATAAAACAAACAAAAAGAAAACAAACAAAAGGACCTTTGTTCTGGAAAGAAGTGGCACCAGCTATGCTCAGGAAGCATAAAGAAACCCAACGGATGAGAGAATAGACAAATCCTAAATAGATTTCATGTAAGATGATTAAAAGTGCTTCCTTTGCTGTATATTTGGCAACACGTGAAATCGTGAGTCAGAGATATATCCCTTTCCTTTTGGTACTGTTGCTTGTAGTTCATGAATAAGTAAATGATTAAGAACACTTCAGATTTGGTGCTATCAGATGTATTACCTGTCTCTTGTTTCAATTATGCCTGCAGCTCTGACCAGTGTAGAGGTTCCCTACGTCTTCAAGCTTTGCTCAGCTCCATGGAGTAGCAGCAGGAGACATTTCAGAGTACCCCAAACTCAATGCTGTACCTGATCTGTATGGATTTATAGACCGCGCTACATTTAATCAAGACATTCCTCACTCGATTCCAAACTGGATCCATACATACTCACTACTCCAGGGCTTAGTTGTGCTTGTTGTCTGCATGTACAGTACAGCACCAGTGATCAGGATTTTGAAAAGGAATCTATTAAACCTGGACATTTGCAAAACAGCTCACAAAAGTTACCATACATGGATGTATATCACGGAAGAAAAAATACCTTTTTACAACATCTATAAAACCCTGATTATAATAAATGTCTGCTTAATTAATACATCAGGACATAAAGCCATTTATTCTCCTCTCATTTGCTATCATTCTCCCTGTTCAGATTTAATAATGCAAAAAGGTTGCTCAGATGCCAAACAGTAAAAATAATAAAAATACATTCATCATTGATACGAAAAACAGAAATGCCTGGCAGTACTGCTGGCACAGAGAACACAGCCAAATTTCTTCACTGAAATCCAAGTAGCGTTTCACCCAAAAATCTTCAAAACATACAATGAAATATATATGATAAATAAAGCAGCCTGAAAAATGCATGGAGAACAGTGAAACAGGTGCCCAGAATAACCATTATTACAATATGCACACTAAAAGGGAGGGAGGAAGGGGCAGAGAAAGAAAGAGAGAGAGGGAAAAAAGCTTTCAAGATGGTTAAATTCATGAGGGCTACAGAGCCTCAAATTGAAATTATCTCACTCTGCACTGATAAATAAAGTAGCTCTGGTACCTAAATCATGACACTAACTATACGTTTCGATTTTTTTAAGTAGTGATTAGGTGGATACTCAGGGGAACCTACTAGCCTTCACAGAGATAACAGACTCAACTTAATATCAACTTAAAAAGAGACTTGAATTCTAACCAATCTCATGTAATGAATTGAAATTCTATAGCTTTCAGAAAAAAAAAAAAAAAAGATAAAAAAGCGATGTGACTCCATTCTCTAACTTGCTGTCAGGAAATATAATTTGTGCTCTCGGTGATTCACCTAGCTCATATGCAGCATGCAAATTTATTTCCCTAATAATCAGACCTGGAGATTGCCCAAGAGGATTAATAGCATCATTCCTTATGACCGCCAGGATATTATGCACCTCTGACATGGAAAAATTGTGTTAGTTCTACAGAGAAAACGCAAGGATATTTGTCCTGCTAGACAATATAATAGGCTGGTGCATCATCAGATTACAATGTCATTTCAAAAACCTTGAATACAAATAATGTACAGTGGGGGACATGTTGGTACAACCTCCCTTAATTCAGTAGCCTTGAATTCACATGTATTTTTTTGCCTGTGTTTTTTTTTTTTTTTTTCCTCTCCCCATTATAATCTGTAGAACACTGCAAGAAAAAGGCAAAGGTATTTTATATTAAAACCGTATCTTTTTGTTTGTTCTTATGTTATTCTTAGAGAATAGCCTATATGGACACTGCAGAAAAAAATAACATAAAATCCACGGCTTCCAGTTTTTCAAAGAGCTGAATACACCCACAGCTCCAGTATACTGTATTCCATATGTGAATACAGAGCAATTTATTTGCACAATTGCTTAATTTTGATTCGCAAGTCAAAGCACTGTGTTCTGCAGGCTCTGGTATTCACATAGGAAGAATTTTAATTTTTAAAATCTTTTTAAACGAGTTGGTCAGGAATTTTCTAAAAAAAGAAATGTTTCCTGCTGTACTTTAGACCAAAGAACACTGCCTTAGAGACAAGACAAAATTTCATTATTATGCGCATGGGAGCAATAAGATTAGCTCCTATTGCTGCCCCTAAGGTGGAGCAGCAGGAGGAACCAATGGGACGATGCTAATGTGTATGTTAATAGTATTCTCCTAGAAGAAGTTGGGATAATTAAACATGTACCATCTCTTTAAGACAGAACTGCACACATTTTCTTCGGATGGGTGTTTACAAGATTTCCAATTTCAGGTCACAGCCATTTCTGAGATTGCTTAAGAAAGAGATGGGAATAACTTATCTTATTCATGTATTCAAAGAACCTTATAAAATGTGCAAAACATAACAGTTTTAAGGGGCAAAACATGCATCTTGCCTTGACAGACCTGCTTTATTATGTGTAGTGTTGTACACTGACCTAATATATTGAACATTTTTAGCTAATATACCTTGTAGGAACCAGCCTTTAATGTGATGGATTTTATAGTATCTCATTAGGGTGTGTTTATATAACCTGATACTAAACACATTTTCAGATTCATGTTCCTTATTAAAATTGTGAGCCGTATTGATTTTTAGTTGAACAGCAACAGAGTCATTTTAATATTAAGAAAGGCTGCTCTGAAGTTATTTTCACAGATCACAACTGCTGTGACACAAACAGTGCACATATCTCTCATCTTTCTTTACAGCCTCAATTATAAGAATCAGGATGTGTTACCCCACCTGCTTTTCTATTGGTTGAGCAATTCTCTGCCTCCATTTAGAACGCCAAAAAGCATTTTTATTCATTGGGTTGGGGGGGTGCTGTTTTTAAATATACATTCGTGACAAGCCCCCGAACAGTATTTATATTTTTCCTCATGAAGAACCCAGTGTTTTTAAAAACAAAATACCTTAATGCATCTGCTTTTCAAGTTTCCATAACAAACTGAGTAGCTATAGCAATGTTTACTCTAATACAGCAAACACGAAAACTTAGCATTCCGAGCAGTGTAAAAAAAAATAATGACTTTCACATCCTAATGTCTCCATTTTGTAAACCAGTCTTCAAAAGGTAAATCTAATGTCAGCAGTAAATAGAGTGGCTCCAATATTTCTCTGAGGAGTCACAGGGAAATAATGATCTTTGAGGCACTGTAAATAGTTTAAATTATTGGAAGGTCCTTGTAAGAAATGAAATATGAGAATTAAAAAAAATAAATTTGATTTCTTTATTGTGAAGTTAGAGCATTTGGAGGTAGCCCAAATTTTAAATGCAAATATTTAGAAAGAGAAATTATCGCTTTGGAGACAAGCAAATCATACACTTATTCCTGACTCTTATTGATTTAACGAACAGTTTGTTAATATAATGCCATTTCAAAAACGAAAAACAGACATAGAAGAGGAGGTGTTCATTACATTCCTGCATTTTTAAAAGCAACCTTTAAGTCTTCAGCAGGGAAAAGGCTTGAAATTAAATTGCAGCATATAGAAACTACTCGATTTAATACAGCCACTAGTGCACTTTCAATTTAACTACACCTGTTACTTTTGCTACAATACCACAGAAGCAGTTCTGGAGTCTCAAGTAATTGCTACATTTGGCCTAAGAAATTTTAGGTCTGAACTGGTTCTCAGAAAGCAGATTCCCCTTTATTTTGCCCCTGGCATGCTATTCATTATTGAACATTAAAGTTGTGTCAATTACTTACTTCCATAGTTGATTATTATCCTGGTTATTCTACCAGCTAATCAACTCTTTTCTAAAACATGTCTAGCAGTGACTTTGAATTGATGTACAGAATATAATTATTTGTGCAAATTTCTTTTGTTTCTTGTTAACCACAGAAATTGGTTAATTACTTTAATCCCCGCAACCCCTCAAAAAGAAAGTATCTTGATTTACCAATTTATTTTTAATCAATATTAGGCTGAGCTTTGAAAGTTGACTATTCAGCCAACGTAAGACACTGCACTGAGAGAAAAAAAAATAATTTTACACACGTCCTTTAAAGCAGGCTGAAAACACCTTCATCTGAAAGACTTTGTTAGCTTTATCAGATCCAAGGCTCTTCTGTTTGAGGTGTAATTATTTTGCCATTATTACATGCAAGGCTTTTAACAGAACAGTCGTTCCCTCTATTTAAGCAGTAAGTTTTATAATTTATTACATCTCTTTGGTCATCAACTCACTATACAAACAGTTGGTCACCAGTGACCAATTACATTAAGGTTAAGCAACATAACTTTAAATTAGAAATAAGCTAATGTATCTTCATCAAGGGCCTGCTGTGTTTTCAGTGCTGTTTATGAGATGATACTAAATGTGGATATGGAGCACGCTCACTGGGACCAATTCCTATCGGCCTGAAAATGGGAAAGTCTTGAGCCTGCTCAGGTCCAGAGCTAATTAATGGGATAACATCTGCTTTACGCATTCTGCTGTAGTAATTTCTATCAACTTCGCTGTGAAGATGCATGGGAAACTATCAGGGAAATAAGTATCTATGCTGAACCATATTAATCTGTAGTGAGTCTGAAAATGGGAATTTCTGCTCTCCTATTATCCTAGAGATGGGGGGGGGGGGGGGGGAAGGAAGAGGGTACAGGGCGTGTTTCTTGGGTTGTACAATTTCAGTATTTGTAGCACAGGATATATATTTAGTTCTGTTTGCATGCTTGCAAACACACAAGCTATTCAATTGCACGTGGGCTTGTTTTGTGTGTGCGCTGTTGGGTTTTTTTAAGAAAGAACGCAGCAGCAGATGAAGATGACCATGCTCCTCATGCAACAATCAATTTTATACAGGAAGATGGTGAAGTGGTTTTATTGCATTACTTAAAAACACAGCATGAATCGCTAAAAGAAAAATGCAGTACTGTAAAACAGGCTTGAAAAGTGATAAGCCCACTTACTTCATTTTATCAGCCTGTGTACAACGCACAGAGGTATGAAGGGCCAGGCACCTATTCTGATTTGAGATTTAAATAAATAAAACATGAAGGGAACACTGACCCCCACCAAAAAAAAAAAAAAAAAGAAAAAAAAAATCAGAATCTTTTCCTGAAAACCCCACAGACTTCCAGATCCAAGCATCTCCTCACCTGAATTTTATCACTTTGTCTAAAAATTACTGGGCAATTTTAATTACAGTGAGATGCTTAAAGCTGCATTTTGCTTCTGAGTTTTTCCTGGTGAAGTCCTGTAGGGCACAGAATCAGACTGCTGAGGAGAGACATTACATTTTTACGCATGTATGCTTTTGTCTGTGTCTGTGCCTACACACATGTGAAAGATATGAAATGAATGCACTTTTTAAAAATGTCTATATTGCAAACATATATACGTATATGTTCACATAAAGCATACGTATACCTAAAACCATACACAAATATGCACGTCTGTGTGTGTATACATAGAGAGAGAAAGAGAGAGACAAAAAACCAAACCAGAAACATGTATGCACCAGTAAATATCTGAGTTTGGAGTAGCAAAACCAGAAGAAATTGCACTGTTTTCTTTATATTATTATTACTGCCTAAGCTATGATTTACAGGTTTAATTCTTTCAAGCTAATGCATACGAATGAATTGCATACCAACAAAAAAAAAAGGAGGGAGGTCCTTATAATAATGAAATTACATTAATAGTCATTCACCTTTACCTAAGAGGTTATGAGTTCGTATGTCAACTCTATGGAATATTTTCCATAATTTGTTTGCCATTGTGTACATTCTATTTATTTGTTTGCCAGAAGGTATTGAAATATTCAGGCTATTGGGAATTAAATGCTTATTTGACTAAGAATGCTTATCTGTAAATTAATGGTATAAAACATGGAGTTTTCTAAAAGGCTGTCACTCAGTTTTATTTATGGAGATACTACTGAGACAAGATTCAAGGTCTTTCAAAGCACTCTAACATCTCAGACTTAGGGGAGGAAAAATATTATTTACTCAACATTTTTAACACTCCTATATAATTGTGTAAATTACTGAAATGAAATAGTGCTTCCTTTTGTCACATGTAAACGACAACTGCACAATGAACCAGGAAGGTATGTTGCACATGCAGTAGCCAGAATGGCTTTGTTTTGAACTTTTGTTGTGCATGTGTCTATGGGGAGGGTGTTTGGAGAGTGAAGGAGTGGGATTTAAAGACCCACATAACGTAAAATTCTTAAGTGACCCATTACATCTGAGACCAGAAAACACATCTGATTTTTAATTTGCTTAAGCAGACAAGGTGGTCAACTTCACCACTGTTGCAATATTCTGATTTGCGGGTAGGATTAACAGAAAGCACAGAGCTACTGTGCTTTTTCCTTTCTCCTGAAAATGTGCCATGAGGCAATACGGTTGTAACAGGGGTGAATCCTCAGTTCTGTTAGTTTATCTACCCTGTCAATGTTATTTGAACCCTTATTTTCCTTAAGGGGCTCATTCAGCTGTCCTAATATGTATACAGTGATAATATAGTCATACCCATAATAAAAAAGAGCTTCAAAATTATAGTCAGCTTAGTAATAATGCAGTGCTGTGCTGGAGTGATTGGCAACTGTTGATCCAATTATATAACTGGTTGCTTCTTAAAATTCAGGGATATGAGATTGATATATAATGTGCTGTAAAGTGTAAAAGAACTGGACAGGAAATAAGGCGGGTTGAATTTTTTAGTGCTTTGATCAAATTAGAACCAGGTTGATGAAAGGAAATGCCTTGGGTTCTCTGCTTGAAGTTTTGTGTTATACAAAAGGCTCTTGAAATGATCAATTTTGCACATGTCACTCAGTAAGTTTAGAGCGAACTAGTCTCCGTCTGCGCCGACGTGACACCGCAACGGATCGCTCGCGATGCCACACCGCACTGGACATAAAATTGGGCAGATGCTCAGAAATGAAAGCGATGAGCCAAAGGCGGGACATTCACAAATCACAGGAATACCCCAAATTTACAGGTTTGTGTTTCAGGTTTCTGCACGGCCCTTACTTTGACTCAAGAAACACAGATCGGGAAAGACAGAAAAGGGTCATCTCATGAATCCCCCAGAAATAAATGCAGGATTATCTTTGCTGCTGTTCTTTTAAGCATTTATCTAGCTAACTCACTAACTAGCTTTCATCCATTGTAACCCTCTGCCTGTCCCCTGCTTTTAAAACAGCTACTATTATTTATGAAGTGCTGTAGATGTGCAGTGAGAAGCACAGGGACTTTTTGCTCTTATTTTTCCTTGAGGACAACTTAAAAGGAGAGAAAAAAGCATGTATGAAAAGGCACCTTGCAGGTAAGGCTGTGGTTCTTCTGTCGCTTGGTCTGTCTCTGAAGAATGACTCCATAGTGGTTAGGCCTGTATGAGACACAACCTCTCTGGTACTTTTCTGGGATCAATCTCTCTGTACTATATGCTACTCAATGTAGCGATTTAAATCCCACAGTTTCAGTCTTAATGCATTAACATTTCAGCACTCCTCAACTACATCCTGGAAATCTGTCTCGTCCTCATAATTCTTATCCCCAAATCAGGAATCATTTGTAAGATTTGAAGTGAGGCACCTGAGTCCAGTATACATCCATACCTCTGCCAAAAATATAGCATGGTGATTTACTAATAAATACACTCAGGATGGGGGGGTGAGGGGGTGGGGTGTAGAGAAACAATCACGTTCCCAAGCCAGGCTACAACAAGATTTCTCACAACACCCACTGCAACAGAGAACAAGGAGGAGCTACTAAAGGAGCCATCGACATTAAAACCTGCTGAATTTCTGTTGGCCTCAGGATAGTACCTGCACGGAAACTCTTTTGTTTTGGCATAATTCCCTCTGCAAGGAACGCCTCCAGAAAACAGGGTTTCCAGAAATAATATTACAGGATGGGGAGCACTGACGAATCGGTGCAGTAACCTTCACCTAGGCCTTCCAATTCAGTTTTGTGTGAATTACATCAAATTGCGGTGGGTATTTGTGTTGGATGCAGAGTAGTTGAATAGCTGCCCATTTCTGCACCAAAGCAGCTCTTTTGAAGTTGATTGGTGTTCCCCAGTAACAGAAACACTGCACAGCATTGAAAATGACAGGACATCACAGTGCAATTTCACTAAAAAAGATGCATGGGGTATTATATGAATAATATTTTTCTGAGTTCCAAGATTGGAGTTGGAGAAATGTCTTTACAATTTGTATGTGAGATACTCCTCGACTCTAGTGGCAGACATTCACGAGAGCACACACTAATAAGGTATAATTTGACAATACGGTAGAGGTCTGTCTTTCCAGTTCTATTATCTGTGAAAGATACAGTTCCTTGTGCCAACTTGGTTGCACAGCAGTAGCATTTTGCTCTGCAGCCAAAAAAATGAGGACCTGGCAACAGAGCTGAATGCTAACACACTGGGCCAGCAGAGATCAGAGTACGTGAAGGGGATGGCCCTGCAACGGGAAGAAGGCATCACCCCCAGCGCTGCCCGCTGGCTGACGGGCGCTAACTCCTACCAACTCTTCGGAAACAGACAGCAGCAAGAACGGGAACTAGTGCTGCCTTTCAGGGTGGCAAAGCACGCGAAACCTTCCCTGGGCAGATGTAGAAGCCTGGTGGTCCTTCTCCTGGGCGGGAATGGGAAATGCTCCTCCAAGGGTCCCCTCCCAGGCCCCCACAGGGACGTGCTGCAGCACAGTCCAACCGGGCCGTGTTTATTCACACTGTCGCAGAAACGCGTCGCTGCAGATCGAGCAGCAGCGGTGGCACTCACCAAGGAACGGCGCTAACCTGGGTTTTGATTCTCACCGCGCTCCCTGAAAACACACTATAACATGACAACTTGTTATGTTATGAAAACATAAGAAACAGAATAGAATGAATATACTTTAAATAATAGCTTATTTAGAGTATTTTCCATAACACTTGCTTTCTTTTTCTTTTTTTTTTCTTTTTTTTTTTTTTTGTTAGATCACACTTAATATGATTCCACAACATCAATGCTGTGGATGAAATTGAAAGCTGTATTCTTCTAAATGTGTTCCTAACATTCCATTTTTTACAGAGCTGCCAGGGGCTATTCTGCATTCCCACAACTGCTACAAATGTAACATATTGTTTTGCAATAAAAATTAGCTATAAAAGTGTGAAAAATGCCAGAGATCCAAATGTGAGAAACAAGGGAAGGGAGTACGGCTTTCGCACCCTTTTAGTGGACATTTTATTTATTTTTCAAATGGAGTAGACATATTTATAGCTACTGTATTTCAATTATCTCTAATTTCACACATTTTATGCAAATTCTAGACATTTTAATTGCAAATGAGAAGGGAACTTATTTTTAAAAGTGGAGCAACACAACATTTCAGATCTCAATTTTAATTCCAAATTTATCTACATCACTGTTAAAATCTTTTAAAACCTCATTTACACTGTGACTTAAAATTAGGTGCAATTTAAAACAAAAACAAAAACAAAAGACCTCCATACCAATTAGTTATATCACCAACACTTTTTCACACACTCGTAAATCTTTTCTTTTTAAATCAAAATTTTTAGGTAGGAAAGTTTAGGAAGTTGAAATGACATTATTAATCGGCGACACATTATTTCAACAAGTCAGTAATTTAATAGTATTGTCCATAACTGATGAAAATTAATACATTACCCACCCTATTTTCTCTTTCTGTCTCCACGACTTCAATAACCTAGGGCACGGGTTATTAGCTCAATCTGCGCTTAGCCGTCATTCAATGGGAAATTCTTTCAAGAGGATAAACCACAATTCAGCTGTTGGCTGGATAAAAATTCCCACTATACATTGAAAGCGTTAGTGACAAATATCGCTCTTTTCCAAGTAGTATTCCCAGTAGCTTACTCTTACTAAACGTTAATAAGCATATGGCTCTTAACGCTAAATAAAATGTTTGTGACAGATTCCAAACCAGTTGAACCTGTGCTGGTTTTAAGCAGACACAATTTTCTAATGCATCCAAACCAAACTGAGGGTCTGGAGATCTGATTCGCGATGCTGGGTTTGAGCAGACGGCGTACACTGCATGCGAGACACTCAATACCTGTGCAGATCCTTGCACCCTATAACCCCACCTGCTTTGGCCCCAACCAACCATTAAGACCTGCGTTTTGGTAAATACGGCCTTGAATTTTTGCCATCCAAAATCCATTGTCTAGAAACACTATTCCAAAACAATCAAATACAAACTGAAAATGAGTTCTGTTTAAGCAGAAGTACTGGCTTTGGTGCTATGCTTTGCCCTCAAGCAGTCACTCCGTTCCTATCTTTTACTACACACGTGCTCACGTTGATGTACACACATGCAATCACAGGTTTAAACTCACATGTGCGCCTATGGAGCTCTCTAAGCTGAGAATCCAGTGCTTGACTTCTCACTATCCAATGAAATAGATCTTTAGAAGTTCCAACTATTTACTGAAATGCATAAAATAATTTTATTATAAATGGAAATTTACTGTCTGAAGTGTGTGGAGTTCTTCTCTGCTTTCTTTCTATTTGGTAATTTATTTAAATGCATTCAAAAATGCATTCAAAAAATGAGACATAGCACTTTGGTTAAGACATCTGTATTTCAAACCAACATCTTCAGAACTGTGAGCAGCTCTGTTAATAGTCTTTTTATTTGATTAGGGTAATCTGCTGCTGTGCCATCTTAATCTTTATCCACTGCCTTTTAACCAATCAATATTTTAGGGTTGTAGATTTGGAAGGTAGATGATAATTTTGTAGATAAACTCTCTAGGCACTGCTGACATGGTATAGTTGCATATTTAATATCTTTTCAGAGGATTCACAACTCCAGCAATGTAAGAATCTATCCAGAAAAAAAAGTTAAACCTTAAATTTTCAAAGCTGTGTGCAGGGATTTGGCCACCTGTCTCCTATTAATGTCAATGAAAATTTAGGGGTAAGAAAAGCAATGTCTTTTCCCTCAGATCATTTCTTCTTTGAAAAGAACCAGAGAACAAGAGAGAGGAAATGAAAAGCAACTTCGTACCGCAGGCTGAGACCAGCAAGGCCTGCTGTTGAGGCAGGAAGTATACAGAAGGAGAACATTTGTTCACTAAATGAGCGAGCATCTCCACACGTATCAAAATAGCTAGGTATGAGAAGTTCAGAAGGAAAAAATTAGATTTTGTGTTTTTAAAATGTCATTAAAATATATATTTTTTAATTTTGCTCAGCTAAAATTATCTGTTGCTTATGATATTAATTTTGCTGCAGATAAAATTAGTTGTCAGACCTCTGTTTATGGCCTAATTACCTTTTGTAAGGAAAAAAATTAAGGGCAGGAGAAATAAAAGGAATAAAAATAAAATGCTGTTATCTACCTTCCAGCAAGGGGGGTTCTTAGTGATGTGTTATCTGCATGGATTTCACTAGTGCTGTGCATGTGTTTCACGTACGCAAAACCAGATCTGCTTGGGCTGTTTTGCCAATCTGGGCAGTGCCAGCTTCTGCCTGCCCTCGTTTCCATGCCCTGGGGACAGGCAGGCGAGGCCAAACCACCCTCCATTACTTCTAGAAAACTGGAAATTTAAAATTGATTCAAGCCCCTTATAGTAAGGGAGCAAGTTAGGAAAACCAGGGACCATGTCTTGGAAAAAAAAAAAAAGCGCCACTGTAAATAATGGTACTTTCTTCTTGAAATGTTTGCCACTTTGGTTCCAGTTTTGGAAACAGTGAATCAATTTTTTATTGGTTAGAAGTGAGTGCTAGGCATGCCACTGAAAAGCTGCAAGACCTATAATCAAATGGACAGAGCCGTGTTACAGTCCTACAGGTGTTAGAAACTAGCACATTCTGGTCTCATTTCAGTCCTCCCTATGCATATTGCCTGATCCTTCAGCAAGGAGCAAGTACCACAAACACTGAGGATATTTCTTAATAGCTTTACCCATGACATTATTCTGAAAATTTAAATCAATTTGCACAGCATTTGTGTTAACCAAGTTGCAGCCACTATGCCATCTAAATTATAGCTCTACCTGGCAGAGCCTGGGAGCAGTGCATATAGAAGATGAGTGAATCTGGCCTCGGAGAGAAGTTGTCCTTTGAAGCGTTCTGTGCAGCACTGCCATGAGATCTGCCCAGCTACATTTTTGAATATATTTGACGAACAAAAAAATTTATATCTGTGTTCATTTCACAAGATGTAAACGTCTCTTTCGTGGTAGGAAAAATCCTGCTCCCTGGAAGTGATTCTAATCTAATCTGACATGCGGTATTTGTAAACGTGCTTTAGTGTCCCAACCTATTTACAGTGTTTACATAAAAACCCCCGAAATCTCCGCATTCCTTGAAAAGTTAATCCAGTACAAATATTGACTGGCTGTCAATTGAGCACTATTGACTTGCTCCAGGACTGTGCTTTATGGCCTCAACTGATGAAACTTGCTTTCTTTGCTAAACTTAATTTCTTTTTGGCCCGATTTGGATGAAATACCATTTGCTAGACAGCACCTCTTCCACACACTGCTATGGGGCTGCCTCTTCTGGTTAGCTAGAGCGGTAGGACAGCCAAAGGACTTTGCTGTGTGCAACAGGAACTTGCAGAAGGAAGCCAACAACCCAGTCTGTATTTTACAAAAAGACCTGGGCCAACACTGGTCCTATCTCCTATAAACATTTGGTGCACACCAGCTCCACGACAGCAATGGCCCTCTTTGCAATAACCTATGGTTGTACAGAGCAGCGTTTCCAGAAAGACTGGAAGGGTCTATGAACCCTTCACAGGGACTGTGAAAGGTAACTATGAAAAGCAAACCAACTACCAAGAGCTTAAATTCCCACTGTGGCAGTCTACACCTTCACTGGGAGATGGGTTTTTTTAAAGAATTCTAAAAGCCAAGAACCTTGGATGTCTTTGCGTCTTTTTATCAGGAATAGTACAAATCAGGTTGTCTAGAAACCAACGTTCATGAAACACACACACTCAACGTATTTTGAACACCCAAGAAAACATTATTTATCATTTCATTTTTTAAAATCTATAGTTTCTAGACACAGTGAAACAGAAACCAAAAATAGCAACTTTCACAACATTCCCTGATTCTGCAACAAATTCCATCAAACGTTTTAAGTTCTGACCCCCAGGTCAAGTGAAACTGACAATAAATCTTAGGAAGGACTCGATATCGTTAAGCTGCAAAACCCAAAATCTATTATGAAAGATTTATCAGAACTTATAAAAAATGAACCCAAAATGTTTCAGTCAGGGCAAGGAAGGACAAAAGGGTGGAATGGCAGACAGGGAAGGAAGCGTAGATCTTGAATGACCACAGCAAGTTATAAAGCAGGTATTTCTATCTGATCTCAAAACAACATTTAGGAAGGAATTTCATTAAAATTCCAGTTAAGGAAGATGTAAGGGTTCTTTTTGTTGTTGTCGGGTTTGTTTTGTAAAGGAATGTAACAGAGCAGACACTTACAGTTTGCAGGAGCACTATCTGCTTCTCCACATGGGGATGCTTTTTGCACCATGTACAACTCCAGGGCAGTATTCGGTGCTGAGACAGGATGGTGCCACCATCTGTTCATTCTTCTGTTCTCATCAACAGTCTGGTGAGACAGGGGCAAAGAGAGAAAAAAGTAGGGATATGTCATAATTGCTACATCTTCATTTAATATTCTTTATAACTCTTCATGTCTAGCTCAGGTGATGAACAGTCCAATTCTTTTAATCAAACATACTCAGATTACCCTTTTGGGAACTGAGCAAATTCATGACAGTTTTGCTCGCAGATTGCCAAGCACACAGCAAGTTTATTCTTGCCTAATTTCTGTATTTTTTTGTTTTAGCACTTACAAGTCACATTTTCTACAGGACACACTTTTGTTTTAAATGAAAGGCTTCTTCTAAACATTTGACAAATGGAAGTATCTACCCTGTAACACCAGCTATGTCAAGAATGCACCTGCCCACTGTTAATACTTTGGCTAACTTGAATAAGGTTAAATGTTAATATTTTCATTAGTTTACTGATTAGTAAGTTTGGGAGGTTGGGTTGGTGTTTTTTTAAAAAAAAAGGAAACAGGTTTTATCACAAATGTTACTTTTTTTTTAAATAAAAAAGGGGCTGATTTGCGATAAGAATTTTTTTCTTTCAACAAAACATGTGTTATCATTCAAATCCTGTCAAATGAATTCAAGGTGTCTAAGCAGTTTATCTAACAGGCTCCACAAGCGCCACAGTAGAACCACCATATGTCCCAGTTTGAAGTGACTCTTCTGCTTTTCCTTCAGCAGACCTTGTGCTGCTCACAATCATCCCTGCTGACCCCATGAGGAACAAGAACGAGCGTTGTGTCAGACAGCAAGAGCGCAAAGCAGCGCTGCCCCCCCCCCCCCCCCCCCCCCAAAAAAAAAAGAACTGCTGGAGAAGACCAACTGATTCAGCAGTGACTATCCTCTGTTGGATATCAGTAGGAGTTAACATTTTCCTGTAAAACGTTATTTGGATATTAGATGCGGCATGGGAATATCAGCATCTTAACAGGCCTCTTCCTTTCCCAACAGCTTTAGCCATAGAAGATTAAATTCTCAATTTATCCAATAGTTCTGCTATTATTCTCATTCCTATAAGTAGGGTACTGCATGAAAAGTCATTGTGCATCTACCACTTAAGGAGCTGATGTAACACCTGCAGTCAGATCTTCAGCTACACAAAGTTCTGCTCTGCAGCAGTTCTACCAAACTCTCCTGTCCTGCCCCAGCCACCAGCGTTTCCTCTTGCATGGACTTTTGTAGAAAATGTGCTCTGTTGCTCTTCCTCCCTCCGACACGCTCCTGATGTGCAAGCTCAATCAGAACATGAAACACTCCATGATTTTTTTTATTCTTTTTTAGTCCATTTTCACCTCTCGGTCCTCGTTCACACAGTTTACTTCAGGCACGAAAGGACGAGCCACTTGTGCTCTGAGACACGGCATCCACACGCTCACATCAGTGCAAACACAAATCCAGAGCACTCCACAACCTTCACTGGGGCTGCATGGCGCCCTCAAGGAAAATACTGCACCCCAGAGTGTGCGCACACGTGTGTGCGTGTACACGTGTGTGAGAGAGACAGGCAGGGGCAGCACGGGGGTCATGGGAGGGGATTGTGCAGCACAACAAGCCTGGCTAACACTGGGTTTTTAAGGTGAGACATAATCACTTAACATACAGATGGCATAGCAGTTTACATCTCACACCGAGAGTTCATGCTTGGTTATACCAAAAAAGGGAGAAACAAATTATAACAGAGTCAGAAAGCCCCTGAAAAGCGAGGCTACGGGGGACCCCAGATGTACTTGAACCAACCACAATCACACCATCAGCATGAGGTGTAAAAAGTGCCAAAACAAGATGAAAACACTGACGCTCCATATGTTAAAAAGCTTGGATTTTGCTGTAGCCCCAAATCCTTCCCTCCCCACATACCTGTACATAATAATCATCATCATAATAAAAAATAAGCCCTCAAGATCAAATAGTCAGTGGTATGTTAAAAGAAAAAAAAAAAAAAAGACAGGCTTAAGAAACCAAATCCTTGTAATAAATAATATATTATGAGTTAAGGAGATGAACTGACAAAGTGGTGCACCTCTAATCTCTTCCCCGCAACAGCGAGAAGAGCTGAATCACTCGCACAACATTTTTCTTTAAGCATGTTCAGGGATTGCTCCTACACTCTGGTTTCTCAAAGAATATCATGCTCTACTAATTTACCAGATTGACTAAGCTACATACCAGCAGTATAGTCAATTTTAACCTGCAATTTTATCTTGTAAAAGTAAAACTTCTGAACAGTCTCTTACTGGAATATAATTGACTATTTCGGGGCAGGTTTAAACCAGGGATGAGAGAATCAAGTCATTTAACTGATGCAAGCTCAGCTGTCTTTTTGGGGTTCAGACCTAAGGCCCTTCCTCACAAATATCTGATGCTCAATGCTAAATGGGCAAGCCCAGCAGCTGTGGCAGCCTCCTCATGGCCCTGACATCAATCTAATGTATATTTTGCACATGGCCCATACTCAGAGACCCACTGCAGGCCTGCAGCACATCAAGGGCCATCTCACTCAAGATTCCCAGTTATTCATTTATTTCAAACTTGAAATGACACCTATCCACCCAAACGATGATTTTAAATAACAATCTATACAAGAAAAAATATCCAGCAGCATGGCAGAGATGCCAGGCACATAAAGAAAATTAACTAGCCCATATTTCTAAGCAATAAAATCAATGTCACCTTTTTATACCTTCAGCCCCCTCATCTAAAGTCACTCAGCAGATTCCTACCAGTGTTGTGTAGCTGTTTTGGGCAAGGCAGGGGTGAAGTCCACGAGCAAGGACCTTACACCTTACACCAGTCCCATGCTTCTCTACCAAGGGCACATCCCTTCAGTTCCTCCTCTATTAGCTTTGCCACATGGGGAGAAAAGGTCTCCATAACATTCTGGACCTAAAAGCATCACACTGAAATGCACCAGCTTTTAGGAAAAAATATACACCTTCCAAGCCATAATTGTTAAAGGAGGGAATGCTTTTGGTGTAATACACCACACACGAATTTTATAATGAAAACTCAGGCAGCAATATAAAACAAAAGACTGCATACATGATGTTTATTTTTAGAATGAATGACAGTTTGGCATTCTGGTATGATAGGTGTAAACAGAATAGAACCTCTATTTTGGTTTTAACAGCCCAGAAGCTGGACAGATTTTTTTGCTCTTGTTGTTATATAATTATTTCTAGTATGGTGTTAGCACACGTTCATGCCTGCATAAGCCTGGTATATATGTTATTGCATGAAAGGCCCCTGTATCTCCACAGGTCAAGCACTAAATTATAAGAATGTAACTTGTTAATATTTGTACTAAGTTAGAAACTACTTCCGTGATGACATCATGCCTAGCCATCTTTTCTAATTTGTTTTTTCACTCTAAGAAAGCATTTCAACTTAAAAGAAAAAAAAAAGGCAAAGAAGAAAAAAAAGAATAAAAAAGGGGGGGGCAAAACAGAAAAAAAAAAGGGGGGGGCAAAACAGAAAAAAAAAAGGGGGGGGCAAAACAGAAAAAAAAAGGGGGGGCAAAACAGAAAAAAAAAGGGGGGGCAAAACAGAAAAAAAAAGGGGGGGCAAAACAGAAAAAAAAAGGGGGGGGAAAAACAGAAAAAAAAAGGGGGGGCAAAACAGAAAAAAAAAAGGGGGGGCAAAACAGAAAAAAAAAAGGGGGGGCAAAACAGAAAAAAAAAAGGGGGGCAAAACAGAAAAAAAAAAGGGGGGCAAAACAGAAAAAAAGGGGGGGCAAAACAGAAAAAAAAAGGGGGGGCAAAACAGAAAAAAAGAAACAACAACAGAGGGAGTGTTTTATTAGCAATAAAACAGCAGGTTTTAAATGCCAAATTAATTATTTTTGACATTAGTTATTTTCGTATTGCAGAGATTTTTGAATGATGGAATGATCATCGGAAACAACTGTGCCCACAATTATGTCTAAATGGAGTTGTTACTGGTCATCAGCTCAGGAGACCACACTGACACAGCTAAGACTCATAATCCAAGTCAAACACACACAAGTAGAACTAAGAAAGTGTAAGAATAGTATTAAAGGATTAAGAAAATTCTAGAAAAAAGCAGTCAGTGGCAAATACAAGTAATTGGTTTTGAAAGTTTGACTTTTCTTCAATAGTGTTAGAGGTAATCCCAAAGAGAATTTAGAAGTGAGAACATATTTTGAAAAATATTTGCTTGTAGCACAGTGCTTTTGTATTGAAAATCAACTCAGCTACCAAATAATTTATGTTTAGAATAGAGTTTTTCACGCCCCACAGAATTCACCAGCAGTCACCAATCGTCCCAAAGCCACGTTCTTTTGTGCTGATGGAATTGTCTCATAAGGCACAAGGAGAAAATAAATGATGGGGGCTGGAACGGCAGCCTCGTGTTCTGCCCTCTGCAGCCAGGATGCGCTGGCTTTTTTCTAGAATTCACACTTTTTCTCCTGTACCACATCCCACACTTCTGTTTACACTTTTTGATTGCTGCTCCATCTTCTTTCCCTACTAAAGCCTTTGCATCCTCCTGCCGCCTCACTCTCTTTATAGCAAGCCTTTTTCTCCCCATCTTTCGGCTGGTTTATTTTCTCACCATAACGAAAGCAGATGCCAAAACTTTGAGCTGGTTTGGCCTTCCCAGTGCAGAGCAGTGGGAAAAGGAGTCATCGCTACAAACCTGCACGAGTGACAGCTATTGCTGCTGGCAAAGGCAGGAACTGCAGTTAGGTTTTAAAACGACTGGAAAAAAAGGCAAAAAAAAAAAAAAAAAAAGGCAGGGGAGGAAAGGGGGGAAGACACCGTTTTTTCAGCCCAGCTATTTGAGAGATAATTGCTGTAATTTTGTCTCTCCTCCATCTTCTCACTAGGCAAGCTTACTGACGAAGGCAGATTTCTAGTTCTTTAAAGTGCAATAATTCACACTTTTCTAGAAGAATTTTTATTAGTTCAAAATTTACACTTGACCATTTCAAACCTTTAGGACAAGACCTAAAAACTGAAAAAAGGGTCAAAGAAAGAGAAACAGAAAGACTAATAGTCAAGAAAGAAGATCAAGCCATATAGTGCTGGGAAAAATAATTAAAAAAAAAAAGACAAAGATTTTCACTTTGTCTGGCACAGTGTTTTCATGTTTTTTAAATTGTTCTGTATTTTCACAGCTTCAGCTGATATTTCTGAAATATGGAATTTGCATTTTCTAGGTGGGGAACGCTGCCAAAGCTGTTAATCCCAGGCAGATGTAAAGTTGCACCACTATATTGTGGTGTGGCTCCTTAAAAACAACTTAAAAGGATAAAAAAAACCCCAACAAAACAACCACCCAACAACCACCACAAATATTCACTAACCCATATGGTCAATAATTGCTGTTTAATAGTCCTCCTATTATAAACCTAAAAAGCAGCAGCCAGAATTACCAGTAGAGTATTAATAAACAGGAATGAGTTAATAGTGCATAAAGACCTTCTAGTGGAACAGTGGGGGAGTTGAATATTCTTTTCTTAAGTCAGCTGTAAGTAATTACTACATGGTGTGCTTCTGACTATTACCATAACAGAGCAATTGGACGTGAAGAATGGATAATAGTATGGACATGGAGGTATTTTTAGAATATCAGCAGTGAGGCAGGTAAATGCCCTACTCAGGCACAAACCTTTAAATAAGTTTAAATAACTTTTCCTAATGACACCTAGCCTGAACAGAATTTTGAAAAGATCAATCTAATAAATTATTTAAAGTAACTTTATAAAGACATGTCTGTGATATGTAAATAAGGGAAACGGCAAAAAAAAAAAAAAAAAATCCCATGCAGACATTAAGCAAGCAGCCAGCATTACGGTAACTACATAATCACAGGTTTCTCTCCGTTTCCTTTAGAGTAGTGCCTTCATCTGTTTGAATGCAGCCTGTGCTTCCCTCGCTTCCATTGGCTGCTCAGGTGAAAACTAAAATATTCAAATAAGAACTGTAACTGTGATTGCAGGAGTTGTGGGTTTTCTACAATTGAGTTAGTCGTCCTCAGTGATTTAATGATGCATATCATTTATTTAAAACATTGTTACAGGAGCATTCACTGAGATGCAGCTTCGTGTTCAAAGGACTGTCCATTATGTTATGCAGCAGGGCTTTTCATGTACAACTACAGGCTGAGATATTGTCTATCGACACAACATATGCTCTCATATAAAAACAGCTTGAGACTTTTGATTCAGAGAGTAGTAATTTTGTAAATGCACAGAAATATAATTTAAGGAATATTTTGAATTTTTCAGGCTATAGGTCTTTCTCCTGCTATGTTGCTACACAGGGCAGATGTTGATTTTTCAATTTGCAGGTTTGTTAAGCATCATGGAATGTTTTGGTTCTCAATCAAGAATATTCTTCCCAAGTGGTTGCAAAGTCCTACGCCTGAAAATAAATGCATGTCCTTTTTGTTTCTTAGCAGCACGTGCTCTGCATTCAATAGAAGTATAAAATAGATAACGTGATGCCATTTATCAGACCCATATATACATTTTAAGCCATAGGATCTCAGCACACAATGTATTTGCAGGTTATGTTCTACAAACACAATTCATGTAAGACCAGAGGCAATTCCATCTACAGCGTATCATTCATTCTATTCAGAGAGTTAGTATATGTATCATGCACTATGATGTCCTTGGTATTGTGTCCATCCACTGACGTGCCAGTGTATTGGTCAGCTACCACTGACCTTATAAAAGCAACAGTCCCTGCATAGATAATTTAAATGATGAACAGCACAGCAGGTGAGACACATGTACATATACGTTCCCTCTTCCTCAAATTCTTTGTTTCTCATCTGCATGCATACCAACAGACAGGATGAAATAATTTTGGCTCCCCTAAAGACAACAGAGTTTGTGATGCTGAGCTCCTCCGCAGTATTTGCTATCTTCCACAGCAGTTTATGACTAATCTGCTGCACTGTCATTAATTTTAGTCCTATGTTTTCATGTAACAAATCAGGTACAACTATAGAAATCACATTGTGCCAGATCCACCTCTGCATAAAGTTGCTGACTTCAGGGCATTTGATCAAGACGGGTTTGGCCCTTTGCAGTCTTCTGCCCCATTAAATCTGAAGATTATGTGTTTTTCTTAGTCCGCTGTTATCATAATGGAGAGCTGATGTTATAATGTGGGTCAAACAAACAGCTAATTGTTCTTGGGCATGGCTTGACCAAAAACAGAATGGAGAGGCTGAAGACATTAATAATAGTACTTGGAGCGATTATAATAGATAGCTTCTATCAGAGGATTTAAAATCACTTTGCAAGCACATTGCTAAGTGTTTTTGATACTCCTATTTGAAAGTGAGACCATCATCTTAAGACCATGCTCATACATTTAGATACTGGAGCAGTGAGAGTTTAAACAATCAAGAAAGCAATACATGATAAAAGGCAAGTTTTAGAGAGTCACACTAAATGAGCCAACTTGGAATCAAAGCAAAAGTTTGCGAGGGCGTTTTGAAACAAACAAGCTAAATAAAAAGAAAACAAGTAGGCAACACTGAAAGAATAAAAAACCGCATATGGACAAAGGTTGGTTTTTTGGTTTTGCTTTGGTGGGGTTTTTCCCCCAAAATTAAAACAATACATTTGCTGCTTTCTATCATTTTTCTGCACTACTGCACATCCAGCAACTGCTTTTGCAAAAGGACGGCACAGCGGAACCTATGCGTGTGGTTAGAGCTCTCCAGTCAAGAGACCAAGACTCAGAACAACGTGCTGGATTGCAGGAGCAGACTTTCTAAATGTGAGCAGTTTCAAGCAGAGGACTGACTTCTCACATGCCTAGAAACGGTTTAGGATATTTCTGGTACTGTAGACACACGCACACACTTTCACACTCACGCACACATTTATTAGAATATTAAACAATAATACCTCAGGCTATATCCTGTATGGAAAAATTCTACGGAAAGGTAGAGGCTTATAGTCTTAAACAGGCAAGGCAGAGAAAGGGTGAGAAGGAAAACACAAAGAAAAGTGAAGTGGTGACACAGAAGTCACGAAATTGCAGCTGGAATCAAGGTCACCCAAACTGACTCAGAAACTGATTATGGGCAGAATAAATCTGCAGCTCTGGAGCTGACAGAGGAAGGAGGGGGGCAGTGGGAGGCTGTGGCAAAAGTATGAAAAATAAGGTGACTTATCACTGCTGAAAAAGTTTCAACACACAGGAAAACAACACAAAAACTGATCTACAAAATCGTCAGCCAGAGATGAAGGCACAGAACGCACAAGAGCACGGTAGTTGCAAAGACAACTGCTTTTCTCTGTTAGCAGGTAGCGTTACAAAAATATTATTGCCCAAGTTCCCTGCATCTTGCCATTCCTCAGCCACATTCTTCAGAGGTCTTTCTGTAAGGACCAAGAGGGATGTAGTCAGCAAAAAGACAACAACAGAGGCATTACCACTTGTCTAGGACTTCTGATGTATTTATGGAGAATAAAATTCAATTGTCTAAGTTATTAGCCCTAGGGAAATTGTTTTGTAGTTCTCATTCAAGCTGTTACTCAGGATGCATTCTGTCGTTCAGAACAACCTGAAGCTAGTCCTGCAGTGTAAATTCTTTGACAACAAGATAATAGATTAAGATGATACTTCAGGAAGACTGGATATATTTTAAACTTTTCCAGTGTGGCACACTTACTTTACATTTTCCAGTTTAAAATAAAGTGGAATCACGGAATTAATAGTTATATGTAGAAGTATTTGGATTAACAAAGCAGTCCCATTATACATTTCTACAATACCAGACTTCCAGAAGAATCCCGAAGTCATCTGAGACCAAAACACCACTTTGACCAAGGTATCAGTCTCTCCTGTCCCTGCAGTGTTCCTTGGATATCTCTTGAGAAAGTACTGAGCCTATTCAAACCTCCTTCAGTGATGGGCTCAGTGCTAAGGTGCTTAAGGTCCATGATTATGCATCATTTCCTTGAAATGGCCTATTTTTGCTTTCTTGCTCTTGAATGAGATAGTAAAATGAAACACTTTTTTATAAAAATCAGAACTGAATCATTCGTGCATGGCCGCCATCGTTACTCATATTTCACTGGCATCTCAACATCTCGGGCAAAAGTTGGACAGGTCTTTCAGTTAGACAAGAGACACACACGGGAGGAACTGTATGGTATCCCTACCCAATATTGTACAGAGAGCACAGTTTGTCCAAACACAAGTATGTGACAAACTTTCAAAGGGTGATGAAGGAAGAACTTCCAAGACTGCAACAATTTTTAGTTTTATTCATCCATCTATGTTCGTGTCTGATACAAACAAAGGGCTGCAAAGAATCGCCTTCTGTCCCCACTTTTGCAAACGTAGTCACTTAGCTTAGTCACGTATTGGAGGACATTTTTTGATAGGGAACAGCGTAGTTGTTTTGCAAGCTGAATTGAGAAGCAGATATTCTAGCTGCAAAAAATAACATAGCAACACGCTGATCACTGGGCAGAGGTCTTTAGATGAGATGGTGCCTCCAAGTTTATCAAACACCTCTGCCCATGAACCTGCATCAAAGTTGCTTTGACCATATTAATCTCAAGTCAGCTGCTTTTCATTTATTCCTCAGCTTCACCAAGACATAATATCAGAGAAGGTGGTGATCTGAGGGGATAGGCAGTATTGACATAGTAATGAAATTACAGCCCATAACATTTTGTGGTCTATGCCCGTAGTTTCAGCTAACTGTTGAATAAGATCAGTAACAGGCCTGGGATGCCTGTATTATAAGAGGAATTTAGAAGAAAGTAAAGAATGAGAACTTTTTGCAGCATTTCTGAGCAATCTCTGAGGAGGAAGAGTTTTGGTCTTGGCAGGCGCCTAGGTTTGCCTAACAAGGCTCCTGTCTCCCACGGCCCATGCCACAGGGGGTCTTGATCAGTTCATTCACTATTTGGAAGAGTTATCTGAGCCAGGAAATGCTTGAAGAACAGAAATTTTACTCAAGACTGAATACAATCGGGACAATGGGATACCACCTGTACCCCGCTCTCTGCCTCACTCCTTTCAACCTTGCTGCAGGGATGATTCAACTACCTGAGTTTCAGGGGTCAAACTGCTGTATATTAAGAGAAAGCAGCATTGTTTTGGGGTACCCACAACACTGAGACGAGCACCCCAGTGGATGGATAGCTATGGGTTGGACAAACAGCAAGGGCTACCATACACTGCAGCAGTTCCCATACTCAAACCACCATAACTTTTGCAAGGAGGCATCATTCTCCCATTTCAAATAAGACTTCACACATTTTTCCTGCTGCTCTTTGCTGGCCTGGAATTCATCATGTATAATTGCCATTCATCCCATACACTGCACAGTCGTGTGTATCCTGTGACTCAAGCCCAACTTCTGATTTCACGCAGTATCACTCATTAACTGGGCAAAGCTGACACCAGCCTCATTTATTGGAATATAACAGCTAGGCCTCATTTTACTCACTTGAATTGACATGATGACCTGGAAATATTCCCACCTCTCCCTACCATTCTTTTTTTGTTTTTTCTTCAGCTGCTTGAAACACGCACTGCTTTCTCCCCTTCTGCCTTGCTATCATTTCTACTCTCAAACACGCTTTTATTCTTCTCCCACTTAATTCATCCTTCATAATTACATATTCCCTTAAGATCCTTTCCTATTAGCCAGGTTTCTTAGTTACCCCTAATGGACCATCCACTTACAGGTATCATCATTTGCCAACCTCATCACATTTCTCTGCGTACTGCAGTTTGAAGGGTAGTTTCCATTTTCTCTTAAGTCTTCACAAGGTATTTTTCTTAGACTGTCCCCAGACTGAAAAGCTTCTCCGTGCCTTTACCACAGTCCATAGCTGTAAAGTTTTAAAATGACATCTCCCATTACTTTGAGCTTTGTGGCAAGGTGTCCAACGACACCATGACAATGAGGAGATCTCCAGAAGACTAGAAGTTGACAGACTCTTCCCAAGCTTTGCCAGAGATACACAGTTTGGGACAAACCTCCTTGCTGCTTGCTCAGTGGGGCCTGTAACGGCTGCAGGGAGAGTATCTAAAGTTGGGAAAAACAGCCAGGCCTTCCAAAAGTACAGAAAATGAACAGATTGACATTCTCAAAATCCTTTTATTTTTATGTTATTGCTGGCTTTTATTAAAAATATTGTTAAAATCCAACCTGTTTCTATGTGGAGGTTCCATTTCAACAAAACAGAATTTTCTCATTGAAAACGTTTCATCATAAAAAACATTCAAACAGTTCTACTGATAAATTTCCACGTTCTTTTCCTGACTAGAGCCAGGGACAACTATATGAATCTTCCCTGAGGAAAAGGAGTTCCTTAGGTGGAAACAGATAAGGTATTTTATTCTTCCTTGGAAGTACAAGCAAAGCAGCAGCTGATTAATAGTGAAAGCAGTATCAAGAGAAATGTATGCTAAGTTTCAGCACAGAATTAATTTCTATGGGTAAATATGTATAAATTCCTTACAGTAATAGAATGTGCTGCAGAATTCAACAGATTTCTCACCGTAACGGTGTAAGTAATCAAGGAATATATTAAGGAAGAAAAACAAGAGAGACACACTCAAAAATACCTTTCAGAATTTCCTTTACTGATTACACCATGTTGCTACAGCAGTAGTTCATATATTCATTTCATCCTAAATTTTTAGACTAGTTGATACAAGGAAGCAAACCCCTCACTATGTTCTTCAGTAGATCTATATCAATTTACAAGTTTTGAGGATTATCCTGATGAGTTTAATGACAAAAAAGAGAGACGTACCAAGTGTTTTAGCGAACGCCTCACAGAAAATATTGCAATAATTTTCAATATAAAGCTTTTCAAGCTTCTTGCAGTAAGGGCCACACAGCCAGGAGGGGGGGAAATCCAAACCCAACATGCTCCCCTGCCCCACCCTCACATGACCTGCTCGAGAAGTTCAAAATTCATGGGATCTGAGCATGCAAAATCAACCCTGAAGGACAGAATTGACCATATTCTGAACGAGGAGACTTCTTGGAAGAAAATTTAACATTTAAACCACTTAAAGTAGAACAGTCAATTGATAGCCTGTTTGCCACTGAGTTCACTTACTCAATAGCAACAAAAATAATGCAGCAATTACACTCATAAATGAAATACTACATATAAAGGATTAGCTCAAGTTTTTTGAGCAGAATTGTACTCTCCAAGAGCCACACAGCCTGCCTAAAAATACTAAATAAAGAGAAAGCCTCGCTGACATGCACTATTTTATTGACATTTATATAGTGCCACTACAGAAGCAAATATTTTAACCTTTTTCTGCAACTCAGTATTTCAGTCTCAGTTTCTAATAATGACATTAAGCAGTTCCTGAATTAAATGCTACTACCCTATTTCCCAAAATAGTGAAAACAAAACAGAGCAAAACAAAACGCAACAGCATTTTTTTAAAAGATGTAATGATCAGCAAAAACGAGGCATAAATCCATTATTTTTTTCTGGGCTTTGTTGTGACACTTACAATGGCTAACCCATTAACGTATTTGCTGTACAAGTATGGTCATTCTATGGCCTTAATTAACTTTCAAGTGGAGAGTGCTGTGGCTTACCACTTATTAAATATCCACTACAATAAGTTACAGTTTTACCCTTCCAACCTCACTTAGCCAAGACACCTAGAAGAACTAGCTTTCTATCCGACTATAATTTTGTAATTGCTTTTTACTGAAATTATGTTGAAACTGGACCCCCTATGTAAATGTATTTTGCCTGGTTCATCTAAAATTGGCCACCCCTAATCAGATCTGGTTGATATTTGATTGAATAAGTGGAAAATTAAGTTTCTCTCTGATAATGCTTTGCTTTTTCATCCCTTTTATTATTTATAATGTAGGCATTTCTTTGTTGAAATTTGAAAGCATGCCCCCTAGAGAACAGCAGAAGACACACACGTCGGAAAGGCTGCTTTGAAGCTAATCTACTTCTAATACAACACACAAACAGTGTAGATACACCAAGCAAAGCTAATTTCAGCAGGCACTTTATTCATGAAGAAAGCAATGCGACTTGAGATTTAATCGAGTCAGAATTAGATTCTGTGATTAGCCAGGCTGAGCTGTTAAGGTATAGTCATAATGATATCATTATTTCCGCACGCCCATGTGGCATGTGCATCGTCAAGTAGCGTAACGCTGTGTATGTTTAAACTTGTATACTGCCAGCTAAAAGCAACCGAATCCACCTCCACCAGGCATTCCGCTGCGTATAAAATAGGACTTGAGTTCGGAAAAAAAAAATTCTACAAAGGGAACACGTGAAAAGGCCACAGGAGTGCACAACTGAAAAATATATAAAAATGCAAATTTCTCTAAACTTCATCTTTGGATGGACTGAAGCATAAGTGAGAACTTCAACAAAGCTATAGAAAAAGATGACAGGTCTGAGTTTCAGAAATTTAAGACAGCAGCAGGATTAGACACTTTGGGTTGTCTTCGCGTACATTTCTTATGGGAGTTAATTCCATTTGACATGCAAGACCAAAGCAAGATTACAGAGGCATAGCCCCATGGCGAGGTGTATGCTGTAGCTAAAAGCTGGGATTTGAATAATTGTGCAGGCTTACTCCAAGAATCAGGCGAGAACAGAATGAATGGATTATTACAAGGAACTTTGTACATTTTTAACTGCTGGACTTAATAAAATACCCTGTGTGTAAGACTGGTATTATGGTCCTCTGCACTCACTCTACTTGAAGTTTGTGGTAGGATCTATCAAATATGAGAAAAAACAGAAGCTGTTAAAAAAGAATGTGTAATGAAGAATTGGGCAGGACCATGCCCCACACGATTTTCTGAAGGAAGCGAATTTGGAGAGCGTTAGTTCAAAATATTCAGGCCCAAAAAAGTTAAAGGGAATTAATTTCCTCTATTAAAGAAGGTTGAAGGAACACAAGAGATTGGATCGGAAAAATGAGGGGACCAAGAAAAAAAAAAAAAGGTGAGTTTTTATTTCACTGTTTCAGCTTGTTAGCTAGGTCATTTATTACAGAGAAAGATTACTAATCCACACATCATTTTTTTTTAAATTGACCTCTTCCCTTTGTGTCTGTGGAAGCACTTGTCTGTAAAAGGAGGTAATAGCTGACTGCTCCTTAGAGTCAGTGCTGCTTAATTAACTGTCCAGTGAGAATTATTGAAATACTTATATAATTCTTATTTAGCACTCATTAAAGTGAGGGATACAAATGCTGGACAATGAGAGGTTCAGGAAGGCTTTGAAAAGAGGGAGTTAGTACTCTAATAGCAAAGAATTATGAAAGCCTGCCCATTAACAGTAACAGAGCAGACCTTTCATTTTAAAAGTCACTGACTCAGATCTGGACTTATTTGATATTTTCTAAAAAGCTCCTTCATCTAACCCCCTAGCAATAGACGATCTCCAATTCCTCCCGCCATCGTAACCAGCCTGCGCAGTAGGTGCACGAAGCAGGCAAATGAAACTTCTGCACCACCCTGCGACGGTGCCGCAGTCACCCAGCCCCGTGCACCCACGTCAGGGTTCAGCACGGCTTTCACCCCTGCAGCCTGCTTGCAGCCCCCCTGCACGCAGAAAGCTCGTCAGCCGCCAAGAGCGTACCGAGATAGGTAAGAGAGATCCAGTTGCAATGATTTGTACCAAAACAGTATTAGCAAAGTAAATACACTTTCTTAATGCAGGGCTTCCCTTGCATAAAACATGTCTGTGAGTATCAGTACACTACAGATAAAGAAAATCTCAGGTGATGATCATTTTGCCCTAAAAATAATCTCTATTTCATTTCAATGGGTGCTTTGGAAGCCTGCCATAAAAGGTGATGAATATCCTGAATAACTTGGCAGCTTCCAAAATGAAGATGAAGAGCCTGCTGGGTACCAAGCAACGACAAGATTCAACACCACCTATAACTTACTCTGTGACATGGATTACAGCAGTAATAGACTATCGGACAGAAAACGAGTTAAATTCATCAGTAATTTTTGGAAGACAAAAAGAACATGCTTGTGCATCTTCCATGCACAATAAAATCTTTTCAGAAATAGCTAGCTAAAAAGAATTAATTGGCCCAATTTCAGTGTGTTTCTTGTAGCAGAACTGGGTTTACAGAGGCCATATGCCTCAACAGTTTGTCCTCAGAAAATTTACCAACAATAAGAGAACAGCATTACCGTCGCCTTAGAGGCTTTGAAGGTTCATTCCTCCACAGAAGGTGTGCTCCATTCCTCTCTCTAATCTCTATATTGTCAAAAATTCTTGAATCTACAGGAATTCACTTAGAAATGAAGCTCAGATATCCTTTCTATTCATATAATGATTGATGAAACACAAGGGAAAATAAATTGAATTATGTTAAATCTCCCAGGGAAACATAATTAAGCTGTAAAGCATTCCCTTGAAATCTTTGTATCACTCAGGCTGTGTCTCCTACTACATGATCAATAATAATATTAATTAAAGACAATTATTTTGAAGGACTGGCATGAACTTTCAGCTTTTACTATGTTTTATGCTATTAAAAGCTAAGAATTTGTTTAGCTATCATATCTGCAAAATCCTTCTATATTTCCAATCATGAGGTTTCTAAAATATTGTGGCTGGGATTTCCGCTTTCTTTTTTGGCACCTAATGCAGTTCTTAATTCCAAAATCTGTATGGCCACATACAGTTCAGTATACATACATTATGGAAACCACACTGAAGATAATAAAAACGTTACAACTGCACCGTAAATACAGAAACTGGCCAATTGCATGGATTATGCTGGTTTCAATTTCTCTTTAACTGGGATCCTAGGCATTAAATATTTGTACATGGCAATTATATTATATTAAAAGACCACCAACAACATATGCCTCCATCACCAAATCAAAACATGGCATGTACTTCCAGTTCTCCAAGCAGAAGGTGAAGCAAGGGTTCTGGGAGAAAAATCACGGCTCAAAAAAATTCGGGATCAGGAAATAGAAGGAGGAAATCTAATTTGATGCTGAAAAGGAAATAGTGCCATCAGTTTTCCAAAGGAATTTTTCCATAGATTGAATTTGTGGACAAAATGGCCCAGGAAAAAATTTGGTTGGTGAACAATAACTCATCAATGCCACAAAAACCTGTAGAAGACAATTGTGTATCTGTACCTACAGATAAATCTAAATAATTAGTGTGTGTGCATCCACATGTATTTTTAGTATATATATTTATGAATACATATAAAAGACTATAGATATATTCTGGTTTCAACAACATACCCTTGCTTATGAAGTCTCGTTCTCGTGCTAAAAAAAAAATTAAATTTTAGAAAAGTCCTTAATATCTTGGTCAGAAAAATTAGTTCAAATGAAACTGTGAAAATGACATCAAAAAAGCATGGCAGTTCTGAGTAAATCTAAGATTCAACCCCAGGCACCATCCCTAAAGAGTGACCAAGACTTTCATCAAATGTCATAAGCTCTGTGCTGTGGATTTTTTTCAAACAGAACTCTCACTGGGCAAACAGCTTCCAGTTTCACAAATGCTTGTCATAAACTCACGTATATGGAAGGGAGATGGACTTCTCAAATACAAAAGCATATATTACAGAGAAGCCAAAAGGCTTCTGAAGAATGTACACATTGAATTTGGAACACTAAATACTATTATGAAAGCAACAAACAGAGCCACAATAATTAGAATACTTTAGTATTCCTGAAACCACAACAACGTGTTTGCAGTTTAGCAAAGCAACAGGATCCAAGATGTAAATAAGTTGCGCGTTTGCTCATTCTTTTAATAACAAAGCCATTGAGAAGACAAATTTTAGACCCTGTGGATGAAGGAACATAATTTCTCCCCAAAGGCAGAGGAAAGATTTCTCAAATGAGCTTCATCCTAAAAAGGATCAGAGTAAAATATATGAAGCAAGATGACATAATGGGCTGTTGCTTAAATGCAGCTACCAATAGTACCATATTCTGAAAACTAGGCTGTGGGTAATTGAATGTAAGACGAAGCAAAAATATAGAAAAGGCCAAGCTGAAGAATAAAAATGCAGTGTGTGTAACAGTATTGAGAAGAGTACAGCTCTGTAGAACTGATTAATAAGAAGAGCAGTGAACAGTACAGAGTGGATTTGCAGAGATTAGAACGTTGCAGGCTTTGTCCAAAAGACTGTATGAAGTTCTTATTGGGTTTGAATTTAAATAGGGTAAAATTTATCTAACACTATTAATGTTTCCCTTTGACCTTTAAATATATCTTCCTTCCACCCCAAAATAAGGACACTTTCAAGTAAAACACGTTTACACTCCACTATTTTATACCGCCTGCGCATGTGTGTGCATGTGCACACGTGCACAGTCTTATTGTATTCCTTTGTGCTATAGTAAAAAGTAAGTAATTACAAACAAACTGCTTGGATGCTGGCAGTCAAATTCAGGAGAACATGCACTGCGATAAACCCTTCAAGTCATGTTCCTGCATTAACAAGTCCAAAAATTAGAAGGACAAAGATTGCATAGTAGGGACTTGGCAATTTTTGTTTCAAAGCTCTCACGAGCACTCTACTGGAATATGCACTGTAGCATGTGGCAGCACCACCTCAGAGAAATTTAAATCAGTAGAAAGAAATTTTTATAAAGAGATGAAATATAAAAACGGGCTGGGCAGGAAATCTGAAGGTAATATTCAAAGTCAGAAAACTACAGGCAGCAACAGGACCCTGAGCGGAGATGGCAGCATCAGAAAAACATAACATTCAGTGACAAGTTAATGATAGAGACCATCATTACAGGCAGAATTAAATTTTTAATGGATAGATTCTAAGGGAAAGATACCAGAATGCAGATTTAATTTTCTGGTTACAATGCTGCTTTCAAGATTTCTTTGAGGCAGGACTTCTATACTTTAGCTATTGTGTTTTGGAGAATTTATACCTCTTCATCATGTGAGCTAGGGAGTTATACTCAGTCTGGAAACACTCCCAGTAGCCACACATGGGAAAACCAGGGGGGTTATTTCCATCAAGGCAAAATATTTGCCACAGACTTAAAAGCAGAAACAACCAGAGAGAAAGCCACAAGGACAACAGCGTTCCTTAAAGGCAAAGCACGTGACAACTAACAAAGAGAAGACATTAAAATATTTAAAACTATCCATACAGTTCCAAGATATAAACATGCTGTCAACAATAGAAGTGCTGTTTTTCAGTCCCTAACCTCTTGCCCTTTTGGAGAGGTTAGAAATGATTTTTAAGATGCAGTTATAGCAAGCTAGATTTTTCTTATCTAACTTTCCCTGTCTAAAAAACACAAATTAGAAGCCCAAGTCCCTATACAGTCTTTGGAGGGCAACAGGCATAGAAGAAAGTCAATTATCCTGTAGGGGTGCCTACACAGAGCCAAAGGGATTAGTCTAGAATATGGTATATGCCCAACATGAAGGGAGGCAGATCCCACCTCCCACTCACCCAGAAAGATGGAGAGTTGATCTAGCTGAGTCTTACCTTCAGCCAGGCTTAGCTGGTGCTCCACTAGAGCTTTGGGATACCTCTATAAAATCCCCTCTAGAGTTTGAGTAAATTTCAGCATTTGGAAAAAAAGTATATATAATCTGTTTAACAATGAAGAGATAAAAGACTAATTTTAAATGTAGATTTTCCTGCATCCATGCATGTTCACCAATGGCTTTTCCTATATACAAACTTGACTGAAGGGAGGGGTGGGATTGAATAACAAATTGATGTGATACAATCACATCATTCACAATCACATAATGGACTATATCCCAATTTTCAAAAGGCATAAAGTATCCTCATTAATACGATAAGTGCAGCAGTCAAATCAGTACTATGATTTTATCAGGGTTTTTGACTGTACATGAATTAGAATATAAAATGCATCCAGAATTTTTAATGGGAAGGCTTTAACATTCTGTGAATGTATTTCTTACTGTCATTTACATCGCATTAAAGTGAAATTCCACATAAAAGCATAAAGAGAATACTCTATGTCCTAAATTATAGTTTTTCATAGTTGTCATGTCCACATACCAGGAATCTTATTCACGAGCTGTAATGTTACCTTAAATCTGAAAAGGGTAAGGTATTTGTTTGTTTGGTATGGCTGGCAAGCGGAGTTGTCACACAGTAAGGTCAGACAGTCAGGATGAAGCCTACAGAGATCTTTTAGGGATGCAATTGTATGCACTGCCTGTTCTACAACAGGTTGCTAAACCCTGGACTTCTAGTTCTCATTCTCAGCAGGGTGCTAAAATTGTTACCATGTTGAGAGAGATATTGTTATCATCTTCTTTTAACTCCCTTCATTTTTCCACCTTGCTTTCAGAACATTAGTTTAAAATGAAGTTTGCCAACAAGTATTTGTCTTTAATTCCAAAGGGATACATTTAGTCTTTAAGAAATAAGTATATATTATTTCTGTATGCATCTACTTCACATTAAATTTTAGCATAAAAACTAGCAATACCAGTTTTTACAATCCAACCTATTTTCTCAGATCTAGTAGTTTCATGCTGCTTCAGATTTGATTAATCTCAAAGCAAAAGAGCCTGTAAACTCAGATTTGTTCTATACTCATCAAACCACCTGGCACAGACAGTGATGTTTCTGACCAATATATTACAGCTGCTCTAAATTCTTCTCAACTCTAAATGTTGTCAATTAAAACTTTTTTTTTTTTTTCCCTATGCAACTGGAAATGTTGGACTGTACTATAACTCCTGGAATGCAGGAGAATGTTAACAGGCCAATGTACCATCCACAGAACAAGACCCTGCCTTCTTCTGGCTGCAACTTTTCAAACAGATGCAGGTTAGTTCCTTCTAGAGGAATGGCAGGTAGGAGCTTTTCGGCAGCATACTGGGTACTTCCTTAGATGCTGAACACAGAGGGACCCCAGAAGCTCTTAGTAGTACTCTGATATTCAAACCTGGAGTTCTCTCCCTGATGCAAACACATGTCTTGCAACTACAGCATCTACACAGCCTTATTTTAATCTGTTATTTGTATTGCACCACAGCAAAAACATACGGTTACTGCTGTCAGTCTCCATTGCAGCACCTCTGTTAGTGACCACCCCCAAACTGGGCTCACTGGCCTTTCCCAGTCTGCAGTCATTTAGCTTTCTATTTCACCTACATTATTTCAGATTTTTATTTATTTTTTTGTAATATTCTGGTGTTGACAAAGGCATCACCTTTGTAGCAATCAACTGTAAAATTCCAGGGCACGCCCAATAACTGCTGGATTCTAAACAGTGAAAGATTACATGCTCTTCTTTTTCATTTTTTTCTAATTTTTCAAATATTGGATCTTAATTTTCTGTTCCTGCCCCTCCCCCTTCAGTAACTTCCCATTGGAGCTACTAGCACCTACAACGACTTTTTTCAGCGTACGTAGCATCCAAATATTTGGGGGGGAGGAAAGATATGCAGCATCTAAGCACCTGGAGAATAAAAACTAGGAAATTTTACTGGATTCATGGTAGAAGCAGCTACAGCTTTAGCTGCATCTCTTGCCTGTGAATTTACAGATACTTTCAGGCCAGAGAGCAGCAAATATCGGCATTGCTATATTCAGGTTCTAGTAACCATTTATCCACGCCAGGGCAGGAACGTTACGTCTTGAAAGAACCACACAGACTTTTGCATACGATCAGTGCTGGTTTTAGGACTACGTAAATCGCTAAAAGACTGAGGACTTTTATTTAGTCAATGTAAAATAAAGAATTTTTAGGAAGTGATACCTCCTGCAACTGTCTTTTTGCAGAGCAAACGATCTGCTACTCCGTTACAGAAAAGGAGACAGAGAAGTGAGAACGGTACTTCTGACTGAATCTGCCAGGATCAGGTTATGAAGAAAGAAAACTCCCTCCTTCCGTCTTTATCCTCAATATACACAACCACATGTATCCAGGTCACTGCAAGTGTGTATGTCAATCATTTCAGTGTACGCATCATTTCAGTTGCTTTATTTACTGTGCCATATTGTGCACTTTTCATTAGGAAGAAGTCAAAGCCCTCCTAGCATGCATTTCCCAACAGTAGAACGAGGACTTTAAAGAACCTACCTTTGTCTAAACAGCTGCAAAGGAAAATAAATCCTGCCCATCACAGATTTCTTTATCTGCCTGAACAGGCAGGCAGAATACCTTTTTAAAGGTCTGCAAGAAAGGACCCCTTTGAAACATCGCACCGGCAACCGTCCTTGCCAAAGGAGATGCTCGTGCACTAACGCCCACGCAGGATGATCTGGCATACCTGGAACGTAACTACCATCCCAACAGTTAGCACAGGGTACCTCACACAGCAAGCTGGAGTGTCTGGGGACACAGGCACACTGCTCCTAGTGAGAGGGAAAGGGGCACACGCCCTTCGGCATAATACAGCAGCTTGCCGTGAGCCACAGCACTCGCTCTGTGCCAGCTGCGGGTGTCGCGTCCTGATCACGCAGGTCCTCTCTGACTCCTACCCCTGAAGTGCATCTGATTTGTAAGACGAGGACAATTTTACCCATCCCGCATACAAACTCTCAGAGATCACTTTCCCAACATTTACTGTCACCTAACAATCGGAAGCCTCTCACGCACGACAGCCCAACCAGCATGGTGTTTTCATAAAGATCCTCGTAACACCCTGCATTACTTGGCTGCTCCAAGTCTTTCTCTTCCTCGTTAAAAACCACGTTGAAACCACATTTCTATTCTTCCACTTTTTTTTTCCCGGACCTCTACTTTCTATCTCTCTGATTCCAGACACTATGGAATGAGAAAATATTTAGGGTAATTCGGGGCAAATATTCTCAAAATTATTTCTATAGGTGTTTTCTGTCAATCCCGTAGTTAAAGTCAAGGAGTTGCAGGGTGGATGAAGAACTAAAAATACTAGTCCTGGTTAGGGCATGGTATTCTTGAGCACTTCACAGATGAGAGCTTACCCAGTCAGCTTTAAATCTCGTTACATTCACAAATTGAGACTATTCAGAATCTCGGATTATAAAAAAAATCCAAGCAAAACCCAACGTATTTTGGTAGAGAATACTGCTATCTAATTAATTAACTGAATAGTCATCCAACAGGTGACGCTTTTTTCCCAAACCAGAAATGAATCAGTGTGTTACTGTGGTGTTAAGTGGTGTGGTATCAGTTTGCAGTATCATCTTTTAGGTGAGATATGAAACAGAGGTCTGATCTATAATTGTATTCATAGATCATAGGGTATATTTTAATAAGTGTTAAGGCTGGCGGGCTGTACTGGATTTAATGTTGACTAACTCAGTTTCAACTCTAAAATCTCCACTGGAATTTCCCTTGAACACAGAAGTCACGCTCACATCCTGCTCTAAAAATGTAATGTTGCACTTCATGAAGAATACTGCCATGCTGAAAGCGCTGCATTTCTCTCCCAGAGAGCTGATTCCCACATACAGGGGCATAAGGGACAGGACCGTTTTCAAACCTGACCTTCCGAGGTAAGCAGCGAGACACACACACTCGAACCTAAGTTTGAAAATGAAATTTGTGCTACTAAAAGGTTATTTTACAGTTCTTTAGTGTGAAAGATGATATATAAATATGGAGCATTTCATAAGACAAAGCTACAGAAGCAGTATTTTATAATTTTAAATACGACCTTTTTTGTCTTTCAGCATCTTTCAGTTCTTCCCGTGAATGCCTTTGGCTCTAACGAGATATAACAAATCAAATAAACATGAAGAAAAAAGAAAGAATTACAAACAAATGGATAACGATCATTTTTACACATACAAAATGTACAGTATGTTGATGAGTTAGTCTGTTTCCATCAGAAATTCAGTGTGCATATATGATAAATCTGATCAGCTGTTTGCATGTAAGAGATATGTAAGTCTTGTCTTTACTTGAAGTTTTCTGATTAGGATTTTAGGTATTATTTCTGATGTCTTCCCAGATTGACATCCATGGTCTACTTTGATAATGAATACCCCAAGAGAGCACAGACACAAGACTGGGTCTCAGAAGCTAGGAGCATTTCAATCAAAGATGGTTTGTTAATAATAAAGTAAGAAAAAAAGCCATTTGCTTCTTTTGCAGTGACTGCAGCGCTGACCCTCTCTTGGTCCTGCTAGGCCTGTCTGAGCAACAGCAGAGTTCAGTGGTAATTAAAGCAACAGTGTTGTGAAAAAAGTGTGAATTACTTTTACAAGAAGACTTGGATGTTGCTACCGACTGACAAAGCACAGCAGGAGGACTCTGCTGGATATTAAAGAGCTATGGTAGTCACTGTATTGTAAGGTGGCTTTTCAGCACAATGCAAAATTGTGACTTTTCACAAGTTTATACCTCAGGAACCATTTGAGTTATCGGCTTAAAATTTAGTATGTTTTATAAGGCACATAGCAGACACCATAAATGTGTCATACTGGGTAAAATCTGGTCCTGTTTAAATTATGTAGACCCTAAATTCAATTTTTACCCTTCAATTATGACTTCACTGGGTAATTATTGCAATATTACAGCCCAGACTGTTGTGCAAAATTACAGAAAGGGCTACATATTCAGACATCTCTCAGCAAATTATTGCAGTGTCAAATAGCCTGAATTTCCATTCTTGACATTTTTAAAACTAAAAAGCATAGCACCTCACATTTTTGGCATTGCACAGAGAATATATACCAGGTATTATACAGCAGCCCTGTACTGTGCTGTATAAATATCCTTTTAAGACAACATGGTTCTGTGAGGCAACACAAAGGAACAGTTCTGACAAATGCTTCACTATCTCAATGTTTCTTCTATAGTCATCGAGAAAAATGCATGTTACAGCAGTTTATTTTTTTGTTAGTGTGCAGCGAGAACAGGGGATGGATCCTGAAGTTAGTTTCATACATATGTAGATCCAGTAAAGACAGCATATACAAATATAGTTATTCCCCTTATACTGAGAAAATAAAGGTTAGAATTCAGCCTGATAATCCTCAGAATAAAGGGAGGGAATCTTCAACACAATGTGATGGTGTTGTCCTTCAGGGTGTGATATGATTTGATTCAATAGTCTGTACAGTGGTTTCTGAATTAGTTTTCAGTATAGTGTGAGGAATTTATATAACCAGCAATATAAAGTTTTCATTTTAAGATTTACTTAAGAGCTTGAAACAGCAAATAAGGATTTTCTAAATATTCATTCGGGTCCTATTGTGAACAAAATCTTGGACCTACTCTGACCAGTCCAGCTAATTTACAATTTACGCAAAAATCACAAAGAAGGAGGTATTTATTTACTTGTATGAACTTTCAAAGTGAAGTTTAAGCACTTTTTGTCCTAGCAGATGAGCACAAAACTCCAATGGAATCACAAAAATCTATGAGCCTAGGACTGCAGTCACATAAAGAAACTTAGTCTAATATCTAGTGTTATCCCTGGGGTTAGAAGCCTCATTACCCAATAAAAATTTTCCCTTCTCAAATTTTTGGAGGACAGTTTGGTGTGTGCTCTTCTGTATTTTAGACAATAAGGCAGAGCCTGGGTAGCCCACAGGGAAAATCCTACACATCCTTTCAGTTTTGCAGTTCTGGGGTTACCCCAAGACAAAAATCACTGTACACTATTTGGCAGCAGTTCCATAAACTGCATTCATGGATTCCTGTAGTGCAGGGAATCACTCTGTTGTATAAGTCGAATATCAGAAGAATAATTTTCCTAAAGTTTTGTTACATCAAAGGAAAACCACAGATTAAAGAATCCCCACAGCTGGGGGGTGGGAGTGTGGTGGCAACACATAGCTGTCACAGAATAAAGGAATCAAAAAAAAAAAAGGCAGAAAATAAAGTTGGAAGAGGAGGGACACACAAAAATAATCTCAAAAATCTGAGGCTCCTTCTCTGGTTTACGTTCAAATGATAGGTACTGTTTACTCCACGTAGACAATGAACAGTGTAGAAATATTTCTTAATATCATTCTACCTGATTTTTTTCTGGATTTCTAGATAGGCAACATTCACCCTTTGTTCAACCCTTTCTACATCTCTCAAAGCTTAGGTAGTTCTTAAGACCTGATGCAAGTCTTTTGTGCTAGTAAAAATAAGAAAAGCTTGCTAGAATTCAGAAATACAGTTCAAAACAATAAACCTCAAATGTCCTGTTATTTCTCTCAGATATATATGCAACTGTACATGGAAATAATCAGATCTCCAGTATCAGTACTGTAAACACAATATCAAAACAAGTGTCCATGAAACTAATCCCTTCAACCACCACTGACTCCTAGGCTGCCCTGTTCTTATCCATAAATAATTGTGTCCTTGAAATGAAGACTCTGAACAATGCTTTTTGACTAATTTACAGTTAACAAATGTTTGGGGTCTGTAAAAATGATACCATATATAAAAAAAAATTCACTCCCCCTAGCATATCATGTTTTCTTTTACTTTTCAATCAAGGAAAACTTGATTTTTGCAATGATCCAGCAAAATATTTGACGATGTGCTTCATATTAAGCATATGTGTTGCTCATTTGCTTAAGTGCTTTGCTGGATGAAGGTCAGAGTGCTTCGAGCCTTAAAGGATGAAACCTAAATTTTGCCTCCCGCCCTTTTCCCACCCTGAACATAACTAAATAGCAAAATTGATTAAATCAGTGCAAAGCTTAGTGCTTAGTTTAGGACATGGCATACTGAGTCAAGTCAAACCTCTTTCTTTACCGTAACGTTTCGAAAGCCACAGAACCTGCATCTGGAATTAACATAAAAAGACATGACTGCTTGCTTTCTCCTGTGACAGATGGGTAGTCTCAAAATTACAGGTTGCAGCCATCATTCCTTGTTTACACATTTAAGAAGGGTGAATCGCTTTATTAACTAAGGGGTTGATGTGGCTGTGTAGTCCCAGCCGCAGTCACATGGCAGGGGTTAGGGCACCAGGAGATTTAAAATCCTTGTCCCATCAAAAAAATCTTTACGTGTTTATTCCAACAGCTGATTTTGAGGGAAGTTGCTTGTGCTCAGTACCTGGCAGAAATGGCCCATGGAGGAGAGGTTCCTTCAGTGAGACTATCTGTGTGAGTGAGAACCGCTCACCACCACAAATGGTCACATAATCAGCCACGCCACTTGAAAGCCCAGTATACTCTACAGAACAAAACCGGTGAGCAACGTGTCCAACTAGTAACAAAGACTCAGTTGCTTTTTGGTCACATTTTGGATCCTTCTCTCGCTATGCAAAGAGAAATGCAACAGATACAAATGCATGTGACATGTCAGTCTTCAACTCTCCTTGTCAAATGGGAACAATTACAACACAGTTAAATGACAGTCCCATGCTAAATACATTGAAATCAAAACAGGCTTTTACAGCATCATTCCAGTCACATTCTCCAGCAGTTGGTTTATCACTTAGCAATACTGCTCAGCTGAGCCGTTATTCTTTGCTTGCTTTTTGATCAATTTTACAGTTAACCTGAACTTCTCTGATCAATCAGATCTTTAGATATTCACAAGCTCAACCTTAGGAAGAGCCAGAAACCTTAATTTAATTATTATCCAGTGGGCCCATATGAAAGCGTGCATATAAAAGCCAGTATTCATACTAGTCAATTGTTTGCTTCAGTGGTGAGAACAGTATTTATACTGTGTGACCTTTACAGAATAGAGTAGTAGTAGAAATACCTTTGATTGCTGTTTGTGTGTAGACATATGGATTCTGAGATGTCACCAGACAGTTCATATACCTACTTACAGAACTTTCTCTACACGTAACAATTCCGATTTCTTCTCAAGTAGGAAACAAATTTTCTTCTTTATTTTTCCCTCTTTCAAAAGGAGATTGTGATATTGTCCCCTTATCTCTGAGCAATGTAATTCTCTGATGCTAAAAACAAAGTCCCTGCATACAGGGAGCTCTGGCAGAGGTTAATTGTGAACTCAAATAATGACACACTTAGATTCAAAGCACAGTATTGAAACTTGTCTCTATGCAAGCAGAAGATGACCCATGTAAATGCAAAATTTGTTTTCTGAGAAGCAGGTGAAAATGGGCACTCCTAACATGGAAATCAACTAGAAAAGTCAGGCAGAAAAAGCTTTCCAAGACAAAATTAGTCTACCTTATAATTCCTTTCAAGGGTAGAGGTGTATAGAACCAATCCTGCCAAGTTCTGAATACCTCTTGAGTGGTACTAACCGTCTCATGTTACTTCTAAGTTCAGTGTTGCCTTGCCCAACCTGTCAGCATCAGCCCTAGAATCAGAAGAAGGAGGAAGGGAGGTGGGAAAGATGAAAAAAAGAAGGAATGAGAAAGTAAAATCAATGCCTTTCGGGTATAATCTTCATGGGCTGAGCAAACATGCCTGCTCTGAAGGTCTGAGAGCCTGCAGCTGTTCACTGACTTTGATTCCCTTACTATAGGTAGTACTAAATAATACAGGGACAAATTGCCATGTGAGAATATAAGACCTAATTTTTTTTTTCGCCTCAAATCAGCTAATAAACCATAAGACTTAAGTATGATCACATGACTGAGAAAGCAATTTGTTAAAATGACACAACAGGCTAGGAATGCATTACCACTAAAATCTCTCGCCTGTTCAACAACGTATACAAAAGTATGTTCCAAATATGCAATTTTTAAATAGATACAGATAGAACATGGGGGTTCTGGATGACATTCTATCACTGCTAGTGCACCTTTTAATTAGAATGTAATGAAGACATTTATCACCGACACCGCATCTTTTATCATGTTAAACTGTTGAGACTTTCTGCTATAACTATCAAAGACACAAAACAGCTGTAGTAAACCAATCACTCAAAGGAACTTAGGTAAAACCTGTAGCCATTTTACTTACAATATTCCCTTGTAGTGCAAATATTGATGACATCTCAATTGCTCGGGGAACTAACACACACACAAAAAAAACCCCAAACCAAACAAAAAAAGAAAGATGAACAGCTGGAAAAGTGAAAATAAATAAATGGATGTCTCTCAGTGTCAGATAATTGTCTTTCTTCTAACATGTGCTTTGTCTCAACACTGACTTCATGAGCTAACAATCAAATGCACTCCTACTAGAATTCATAGAAAACCTACAGTTTTCCCCAAGAAAAGAGATCATGTCTATTACATTACAGATAAAATAGTTCAATTCTAACCATACTAGCCTCAAAATATTACACTGTAAAAAGTGCATCTGATTTTAAAAAGTACCTACGGATTTTTATAAAAGGAAGGTACAAGCACTGAAGTAAATTAGTGTCTTCTGGGTGCTCACACATCACAAGATGTGCAGCAGATACGGGTGAGTTTAAAAGATCATATGTAACTTATTTTTATCATGTCATGTGTCATCCTAACAAGATAATTTTAACAATTAGATGCTGTTGTAAATTAACACTTATAATAGTTTCATTTCCAACCTGGATTTACAGTGGGATTAAGGGAGAACGGGCCTTCTGCATAGAGGACCTTACCATTCTGCCAGCAACTAAAAGAGACGGACTAAGTCTCTTCACCAACAAGCAAGAAGGAGACAGACAATACACAGAGGCAGCGTAATTTGAGTTTATGTCAGAGGCAGCGTGTCTGCAAGTACAAGCGAACAGCAAAACCCCTAGTGATCTGCAATCGTACGAGTGGTATAATTTCCTGTAGAGACACTGCTGTTGGTCTCACCACTTGGTTGCCTCAGCTAATCACCTCATTTGCCTGCTTCGGCCATTTGGTGAGATAAAGAATGAGGCACAAAGGGGTGGCAAAGTATGGTGGCGCTGGGGGAATGAAAATTAAATGAAGATATGTGAGGTTAAACAAACAAAGGTAAATGTACGGTATTGTTTACACCACTTTTTTTGCCCATGTAGGCCCAGTATACAAAGAGGTACGGTCCCAGGGCAATGTAATGGCTCTGACAGAATATCACAGTGCAATTAGATGCTCAAAGTTGTGCTTTTCCCCAGCGGTAACACAAAACTCTTAGTACTGGCATCCCTCAGAACTTGAGTCCTAAGAAACATCAGTAGGTAGAAACTTTTGCATGCAGATATGCACATAAACTACTAACATGTAGACTATGAAAACAGTAAAGACGTACCCAAAAATTCATATTAAACACGATCTATTAGGACAGGCATCAAATTATTATGCAAAATGAAGAATACTCCTCTACCACTTCAGATAGACAGTTCATTTACTCAGAGAGATTATTCACATTAAAAGCAAAGCAGAGAACAGCCACCTCGCAGCAGCTCCCCTCTTGACGGGCACAAGCAAGTGTGATTCTGTGGCAGAGCAAGGACTTTACCTGCAACTCCTGAAATACTTTCTATGGGCCAACTGGGCTGCTCAGCCTTCAGGGCAAGGCATATTACAGGCTAGCACCGAGCGAGCAGCCCAAGTGTTCAGTGTGAGCTGTGCCTTTAAAGTGGTTCTTTTGTCCTGTCTGCAAGATAAATGTAGTTTGCTGAAACTGAGTTTCTTTAGCCCAGTTTGTACAGGTATGGTGGCTGGCAATATCTGCAGCCAAGTTTTGTAAGGTACAGCTCTTGAAGGTACCTCATATACTAGTGTAAGTGGTAAGTAAAATAAGAAGAAAATGATGACATTCTTCAAGAAACAGCTTTAGGTCCTTGAAAATGATTATTTCGGTTTGCCTGCAACTGTAAAAATGAGTTTCAGGTAATAGCTTTTCTTTTATATAGTAAATGATAAATGAGCATTTAAACATTGACTCATCCACCAACGAAGATATAAAGAACATAAAAACTCACTGTGCTAACAGGGAGTTTGAGTACTAAAGTCACCTGATTTTTCAACCTGGTGATTACACCATAAGGATGTTCATTTGTCTTTACTTCCACTCCAGTGTTCCAAAAAGTATATATATTTCCACCAAAGACAATCAACCCTTTTAGCTTCTGCCATTTATATTTCTGCACTAACCCCCACAAGAGTTTTCTGTTCAAAGTTCATGGGTCTTTTATGACCATAAAGACTATAACTGGAATATTCTGACCTCAGAATACCTAGAGAGCACAAAAATACTGAAAGAAACCCTCCTCGAGGGTTCCACCTCACTCAGTATAGGATTAAATACCCTAAGAAAAAAATCCTGTGGAAAAAGAGCGTTATCCACTTTGATTACCAATAGCAGTTCACACAATCGGCTCATCTTTTGGTCTCAATGTGACAAGAAAGAGAAGTAAAATCGTTATGCTGGGCCCAAGATTTTTCAAAACGGGGGGGGGGAAGCTAAGCCAAAATAATAGAGTATGAGGCAATTTTATGATTATTAACAGGGAGGTTTTCATTTTTCCTAGGAGATACCTTTCCAAAGCTTTCTAATGAATTCTGATACGAGAGAATTCCAACAGCACAAACGGAAGTTCACCTCATAATAACTATTATTTAACAGATCAGCTGAATTTTAACATTTCAAGAGACAATCTGTGTTCGTGGCGAGTCAGAGGTATAATTTCTTGACAAGGTTTTATTTCAGTTGTCTCCTACGTTACGAAAGGAAAGCAGAGGAAGTAAGCCATTAAGATTTTACTGTGCTCCATGCAAGGAAATCTTACATTAGGTTTTTGGAGGCTTTGGGCTGGGTTTATTTGTTTTGAATCAAGAAGAAAATTACTCAGTGCAATAGTACAACCAGCATTTCACATTTTCTGTTTTGAAGTACAAAATGAGTTTCTTAGCTTTCCCGCTTACCTACCATAGATATGTCCGCCCAAAGTATATGCCGCTCTTTGAAAACAAGTCAAGATCTTATTTAATTTTAGGAAGTATGTTTTTTCAAGTAAAAGCACACCTTTTACATTTTGTTCATCAAGCTCTTTGTCTATTTTCTCCAATAAAATGGATTCCTCCTACTCAAATCCTTAGCAGACAGTCAATATTGCTGTAAGTTCTGGAAGTGCCCTGCATATGGTGAACTATCACAACAAACAAATTAAATTATGCAGACATTTAAAGGGAGAAATTAATTTATAAAAATGCTCATGTACCTGTTCACTAGAAACTTTCAAAAGAATCAGTCAATGAGGAAGTTAGAAAGTTATTTGGTTCAGGGATGTGATTCTTCCCCTCACTACTGACTGATGGGTGAAGAATATTGAGCTCATGAATTTGTCGAGACTTGCTTTCTAGCATCCAAAACCTTTGGAAAATAGTTGGCTGCAACTCTGTGTGAAAGCTACTACATCCTATAAATGGTTTCATGTGATCTGAATACTGAAATAAAAATAGACCAAGGATGCTGGAGAGCGTGTAAATTAACTAGGGTCTTCAATCACTAGCATTCCAGCAGTCAGAGAGTCATTCCTTAATCAGAGTGAAAGTATAAACGAAGGATAGAGTCAGCATGAAAAGGGGTAAAAAACACAGTTCAAAGTGGAACGTGCTCTGTAACGTCTACATGCAAACTCTGTCATGGCAGTAGAACAAACGAGGCACGTTTGACAGTAATGCAATAGTTGCAGCTTAGCTTGTCAGACACTTTCTGTTGCAGGACTTTTCACTTAAGGTGCTTATACCTTTGCCAGACTTTAATAATTTGGGGCAAATTATCCTCAGGAAGAATTGTTTGGTAACGTTTCTCACATGCTGTTAAAGAGAAAACGCTGCCGCTACAAATAAAAATCAAAAAACCTCTCCAAACCCCACCTGCCTTTCACTGAGAAATATGTCTTCATGCTTTGAAACACTGACTTAAATTTTGGCAGGGAAGGCATTGTGAGATCAGAATTTTGTCTTCTGTTGTCTGAAAAAAAGAAGGCTCCCCCTCAGCCTTAGACTTGGCATCAAAAATTTCCCTGAAGATTCAGTCTGTCTGAGGACATTCCAGGCTAGGGCTGCAAGGGCAGCACGAAATGGTAGTGCCCCATCAGGCTCTTCTCCCTTCGTGCCCAGGTTCAAGGACGGAGAACGGGGAGCCTCTGCTTTCCATCCTCCCGCTCCTGGTCCTCAACACCCCCAGCATATTTTGCTGACCAGAAAGGTCTCTATGCAGCCATCACTGCACTCGCCAGAAATGCCATCTTAAAGGGAGAGCGTGGGCTGAAGCGTAGGCAGATAGCCATGGCACTCCTCCTAGCTGCATCCTTACCTCATTTGCTATGAAAGAGAGTGTGAATCCAAAGTAAACTGGCACATGTGGCTGTGGGCGCAGGGATCCCCACTTCTATTGAGACAGACATTTGGAAGTGTCCAGTGAATAACTCAGGTTTCAGCAACCTTAATTGTGTCATTTCTTGCTTTCAGAGTACTTAACTTTGTAACCTTAGCATTCTTCCAACATGGGTTTTAAACATAATATCCTACTTGCATTTGGAAATGAACAGCCACCATTCCACCAGGTTTCCAGCCCCAGTCACTCCCATTTTAAAAGATAGACCCCAAGGACTGACATACATAATTCAGGTTTTGGATCACAGTAACCCCCCTGAAACCTCCTGTCTTGGCTGTCAAAGAAATTGACCTTTCTCAGTTTAAAGGTGCTTTCTCATAGGAATCCTCTCAAAACTTAATGGCTTTTAACATCCATCCAAGAAAAACAATATCTGAAAGTCTTTTGGACTCCACTTCTGGGCTTCTGAATATATTCATTTGTCATTAGTAATGTTGGGGCTGTGATCACTTGTCCAAAGGATAAATATATATGTATAAAAAATATCCTCTACACAGAAATTCACTAAAATACATGCATTTAATAAACAATTCAATAAATAATAGTCTTTAAGAACTCTTTGAAATGTAACCCTTTATGTGAGACAGCTTCGACACAGAGTCTCCTTTTACAGCTTACATATACAATCCGAGTCATCAGACCATTTAACCAAGGTTGATCGTTGTATAGAATTATATGTTATACCCCAATTTCCAAGATGCTGAGCTTTGGAAACTTTTGCTGACTTTGAAAATAAGATCTAACTGTACAAATAAATGGCACGTAAGTCACTCGCTATGTCCTTTCTGTAGCAAAATAGCTACATGGTTATATTGTACTTTCTCTCCACCCATCTGCACTCATTTTTGCTGTTCCTAAATTTTCATTTTGTGAGAGAGGATCATCTCACTCAAACTCCAATGAATTTCAGTGGCCAGAGGGACTGAGAGGCCTGGGTTATCCCATACCGTGCCCAAGTATGGAATCAAGTCATGCTGAGCCATATACAATCATCAGAAACAGGGTCCTTGTGAGAGTGACTAGTCCCATGTAAGTCCTGAACTGCCTTTTGCCAGTTCCTACTGACCGGGGAGAGAGTCGACCCTGATTGTACCTCAGGCATTACTGAGGTACCTGACGTTATAAGAGAAAATCCCACTCTTTGCCAGTGGGGACACGGTGGTTTTGCTGAGCGAGCAGCCTTCAGAAACGATAAAATCCACAGGGAAATCCTGCAAACGTTGAGTAGTCCACAGAGAGAATATCTTGAAAGTTGCTGTACACAAGCCTCTCTCTTCCCACACAGCACTGACAGCATATCCTTTTGGTCACCTCCTCCCTTTCACATGACAGTTAATGCTGGCTGCCTCAAATCCCCCGGCTGTTCCTCAGAACTATATTGCAACTACTGGGCATAACTACAGTCTTTAGCAGACAGCCACTAGATCCTTCCGTCAGCTGGGAGCCTTGCAGCTCACCTAGCTCAGGATGAACGTCCCACACCTACCTGGCTTGCAGTCACAGAGCAAGCAGAAAGAAGACATATCTACTCCAATCACAAAAAAGACAATGTGGGTGTTTCTATTCCCTCCTTTCACACTCCACTGCCTAAAAATAGTCCATGATCTTCTAAGAAGTCATCTCAAAGTCATAGAGAGAGAAAAACTTATTAATCAACTCCCTGCATACACCTGTTCTGATCTAATGAAAAGCCTTAAAAACCCCTCATATTAATCATAAAACATCAACAATAATTATAAATAAATAAATGCAAGTAAGACTATGCCTAAACCATCTGAATTTTAAAAAACTTCACATATATTTGGACTGGGGAAGCATGGGGAGAGGACGAGCATCCATAGAAAGGAGGTTGGAGATACACTGCAGGCACAACGGCGAAGACAGTGTGCCTGCTTGACCTCAGCCTTCCTTCTCCAGACACACAGAGCAACTTCCAAATGATCACACAAATTCCATTTTAAGCAACTAAAAAGGTTGCATTTTAAAGATTTCTTCTTTATCTCTAAGTGACTTTCTATCAAAGTTGCAAGTTCAGAGAGATTTTGACAAGTCTTACAATTGGTTTTCATTTTGCCACTTGGAAGTTTAAAAAAACCTAAAAACCAAAACCAAAACCACCCTGACAGATAAATGGGACATTATCACACAGTATAGCAAAAGTTGTTTAGACGTGTTCTTCTTCGCTCTCCCCACCACCCCTACTCCCTAATATCAGATAATTGCATATAACTAGTCACCATTACTTCAAACATATTATGCTCTGTTGAAGCATGAAGAGGTTTTCTGGCACTTCTTTGAGTTCAACCGATCTTATTTTCACTTGACAACAGATATCTGTAGGTGCAACTTGTGTAATAGCATTATGGTTTGGCTGTATTGAAACGGCTCCTCAGCAAACCCTTCCTTCTCATGTCACTTTTCAAATAAATATTTGTAACTTTTATCTTGGAAATTCTCAGGTTCACTAAACAAATACAGTCTCTGAACATAGGATTCTTTGTCCTTTATTTATTACAGATCATCTCCCAAGTACATTACTTAAAAAGACTGCAGAATGAAGAAAGGAGACAGTGTGACGAGCTAAAGCACTTAAACATAGACTACTTTTTAAAAGTTTTTTTTCTTGAATAAATTGATATAGTCAAGCCACTTAAACTGCTGGGTCATGTCCATCACTGGAAGAAGCATGTTTCTATAAAAAGGAAGTATAAGTTTTGTCAGAAAACATCAATACTAAAAATCACTAGGCAGACTGCTTGGGTGAAAAGCCGGACCTGCAAAGTCAATGGCACAAGTTCTATTGACTTCTGTGAAGTCGTCATCCCCGGTTCTCTCAGATGACATTGAACTATGGATGTGCTTTGGGCACCTCAGAGGTATAAGGAAAAGGTGAACCCTTTGGTCTTTCCTTTCTTTCACAACACCGAGTGGGCAAAACACAGTCATTCCTGGAAGAGTCTCGTACATTAAAAAAACTACAGTGTTTTAAAGATAGATAGTTAATGACATATTAGCTACAAGTACAAAGATAAGTTTTCACTGAAAAAAAATATTTATTTGCTGTTTGGTCAGGATTTTTTAAGTGGTTTTCCGTTTCCTTGAAAGGATTTAAGCCAATGAGCCAAAACGGCCAAAAATTTCAGCAGTCCTATTACTGGGTACTAGCCATGCCTAAATCAAATACAATGGCCACCAATGTGATTTAAATTCAAATTTTCAGGAAAGACGTTTAGACCCAGGCCTTTGCTTCAAAGCCATCTTTGTACAAAATATTCCTCACAAATTTTACAGAGTGAATTTAACTTGAAAGACCATGATCTGCAAATCTACTCCTAAAAAGGAGAAACTTGCAAAACATTATACGAGCTGCTGCTGTTTCAATGATGGAAAGCAGAACCCAAATACTATAGAGTGCAGCCACGGCCATGATGTTAACATCCATTATGCTACAGCATCAGACACTAAACTGAGGTCTAGCAACATTCAGTGTGCCTTAGAGCTTCCTCTGGTGGGGTGCAGGATGAAATCACTGCGGTCGAGCTGAGATCTATAGAGGAAGCTTTCTCATCCAAACTCACACAAAGAATGAAATGCTGGAGAATGACTGCAGCAAGGGTAGTTTCTAAGATATATAAAGGTTTAAACACCTAGTGTATTGTGCTTTAGTACATCTGACCACCATCTCTCAAATTAAAAACAAGAAACCAGGTAGTGAACTCATACAGTTTCACTACAGCGAGCTGTTTGTTGTGGCATGAAGCAACATACCAGGTTTAACCACTGAACTCCAGGATTGTAAGACCCAATTAGGTATTTAAATTACCAAATTAGGTAATTAAGTGTGGTAATTCTGTAGGAAACAATGTTGCAATGTTGTAGCAACAACCTACCAAAGCTCAGGATAAGGCATTAATAGAGGGGAAGGTGATTTTATCTTAAAACAAGATCAACTTTATAGTCTCCTCCACCCCCCCTGCCAAGCACCAGGACATTTGTACCCAACCCCTCCGCACTGCCACCTTTCAGACACTAACGTCAGCACGCACTTGGGGACAGGATCCCTCGTGATGACACAGAGGAATTTGTGTAGAACGTATGTATAAAATCATTGAAAAAGCTACCCTGAAAGTCTAAGTCCATCTCAAAATGGGACAGAAAGCAAAAGGTACAAAAAAAGAAATCTGTGGGAAGTGCAGAAACAAGAAAGATACAACAATAAAGGTCCAAAAATTCACTTTAACTGCTTTTGTATTGCCAAAAGAACCATGGAAAATAAACAAACATATGCCACATTCCCTAAATTTTCATGTAAATTTCTCCTGCCCCAGACATACTTTGTCTCCCTGCATGTGTTCATTTTCTTTAGCTCTTCCCTCTTCCATCTGCTCTGTCTTTCCCATTCTCTGTCCATCCCCAATCCTGCTGTTTGGATTGATGCCACTAGTAGAACAAAAATATGCACCAACAACTCACTCACAGCCTTCTCAAATACAGACTTCATTTAATTAGGTCTGAATAAGATCTGACTAGTCAGAAAGACAGTCTCTGAGTATATGCAATTGCCAGAGTCGCCAGAGAAAACACAACATTGATGCCACAAGTCAGCCCATGGAATAATATGTGACGTGCCATTTTGTGACAGATACGAGACACACATCTGTGCTTCAGATGTTTGAAAAAAATGCAGTTGTATTGTCTCATACAGATACTGCAAGGAGGCACAAAGTCACTGAAAGTCACATCTACATGTACAAGAGTATAATTTGGTTCGAAGTATTCAGATAATTATCCACAAAGAGCTGCATTTTCTGCTTAATATTGCCAACCAGTTTCAACCCTGCACTTAGATCTACGAATAGGAATGTCTGAATTAGCTGGGCATTGACAATGTGTACGTATAGATACGCAGCTACATGTACACAGGCTGAGTATTACCCTTACCTTTCACATCTGAGGAAGAGAACCCAAGAGAAGCTTCTCTACAGATGTTAGGAGCAGACACTAACATCTGTACAGATAACCTCTTTATTCCATTACTCATAAGCCAAACCGAGAAGAAGCATTAGCATCCTTATTTCAACTCATGAGTTCCATGTTAAATTATATTTTACCTCTCTTTTGCTTTACTTCAGTACTCTTGGTCCTACTTTACAAAATTTACCTATGTTTCCACGCAAGTAACTGAAAATTCAAGTCTTTCTACTCTGATTTTAAATGAAAGGATCATACATTTTAATAGTTGATTCTCTCAAGTGACTGCTGCCAGTTCCTAACTGAAGCTATTAGCAGCTGTAAACTTTCCTTCCCTATAGTTGCTTAACTTCAATGACAATTTTAGATCAGAATTAATTCACATGATTAAATTGGAATATTCAAAATAGAACTATAGAATGATAAAAGCAATGTAGATATTTTAGATAGAACACAAAGTTTTTAATTAAAACACAGAATCTTCAATTTGCTCCTAAATAAAACAGTAACCTTCACTTGATTGATTCTAGGAGTGTTGCTGATATATCTTGTTATAGTGGCATGAATCACATATTAATTAACAATTTGAGTAATTAAAATGTTTTTATTCTTTAAAGATACTAGACACGGAGCCAAATATCTATCATACATGTGCAAAATTTATGGTATCCAGCACTGAAGGAAATTTAGTGCTGAAGGAAATTTAGTCTGGCTGGCAACTTTGAGGTAAGTATTTTAGCTTACTTTTTGTATGATGATATGTTCAGATGGAGTTCATCTAAGAGATAAATCTGTTGTTCATGAGGATATTTTGGATGTAATCCTCACAACTAAAGGTAAACGAAGCCTCTTCCATGTTTACAGGAAATCCACTAGCATTTACAGCTTCTGTTCAAACTCCGTGTTTCTACGAGCTCCAAAAAGCAATTATCTGTGTGCAGAAACATACCTGCACAGCATTGCTTTCTTGTCCTTAGAGAAATTAAGAGTTCCTTAGCGTACTTCAGCAATTCACACATTTATTTTCTTCACACACATAATGACCAAAATCCCACCTTACTCATGCTGGTAACAACAGAAATACATATACTGTCACTATAGTTACTGAAAACATGCTCTAATCTTTGTAATTCATATATAATGAGTGCCTTCAGTTTGTCCCCCTTTGTTGACTACGCAGGCTGTGCCCTCCCTGTGACATTATCCCCCAGCATGGGCTCTGCGCACTGGCCAACTCCCGCTCCTCTCAGGAGACCTGCTGCCGCCTCTACCTTCTGTAGACCTCCCCTCTCCTCCCAGGGGCTTCTCCTTCCCCTAGGACACCGGCTCCCTTTCAGCCTTCTTTATTCAACACCTCCTCCTCACCTTTAGGTTTCTGCCCAGCTGCCCTGAAGAAAGCTCACCCAGGCTGGTCTCCCACACACCTCACCGCCTGCCCACTCACTCGCTTTCAGTTGCGCAAACAACTCGGTGCTTTTTGCTGCCTCCACACGGCTTGATTATTATCTGTTACTCACCTTTTAAATTTTTTTCCTTACATTTATTACTCTTCTGCCATCTTTATTTTGACTCTCCTCCTGAGATCACCACTTGGTGGGGGTGCCCAGGTGCCGGCCGGGCTGTGAGGGGAGGCAGAGGCTGTCCCCTGCTGGCCACAGCCGGTTCCAGGCGGTTCTAGATGGTTCCGGTGGGTTCCAGCAGCCCCAGCCCAGGGCACCACCCGCCCCCTCAGGGGAAGCGGGTTATGAACAGACAAAATGGCCGCCAGCAGTGAGGCATGAGGGGAAAACAATTAAAAATTGAGAAACAGCCCTGTGAGAGCAGAGAGAAGAGGAAGAGGAGGAGAGGGAGGGAGAAGAGGTGCTCCAGGCTTGGGGCTGAGACCAGGGTGGGGCAGGTTCATCTGACAGGCAGTGGTGGAGGTGGTGATGGGGCAGAGACCCTCCTGGTGGAGCTGTGCCAGCCCAGGCTAGCACACAGCAATGTTTAAAAAAAAAAAAAAAAAGAGGAAATATGAAATTGGTGCACAAGTTTGGTACCTATCCCAGGTTTCTTTGAGATTCTTGTCAAAAAAACCCTCTTGAACACCTTGACAACTAGCACATTATACTGTCAACTCTAAACTTCTGATGAAAAATACATATGTACATAAATTTATATGTCACCCCAAGGAGTATAAAAATATACAGGTACTATATATTTCTGTACACCAGTTCTTGCGAATGCTAGCCACAACAACAGAGACTTTCTTGTATACCCGCACAGATTCTGGCTTATGTAAGTTCACTGGGAACTTTTACTCTTATTCCAAACAGTTTTCCCAACAAATCACACGAAAATCAGCAACCCTTTCCTACATTATTCTGGATCTTTAATACTAGAGCACTTCAGATATTCCCTAGCACTGTCAAAGCACAGTGCGTAATATAATTTCACTATCTAAACCTTCCTCCCAATCTGGGTTGAAAACAAGATATTTCTATGTTAGAATCTCTACATTTCCACATTGCGATAACCTTGCTTGTGCGTCTGTGACACACACGAGATATCTTTCATTTCTCCTCAATGGGAAGAGAATGGCTCAACTGCAGACCATAGATCTTAAACAACTGGAGTCAAGTTGCAAAAGCCTGTGTTGGCAGGTCAACAGTTTGAACTCCTTTCTCTACACATCTTCACTTGCCATCAGGTCAACACAAATATTTAAGGGCTGAGCGCAGCTGTGAACAAAGCAAGCCAGTGCTGGTGAAGGGGCACGAATTCTTCCCACTCACACAGCGTGTCTCGCACATGCCATAGCAAACTACCCGAATGCTGGGGCTACTGTCCCTTTACCCTCTCACACGATAGCCACCTGATGGCGGATCCAGCCCACGGGATTCATGACTCCTGTCTGCTTTATTTGTGGGCAATTTTGAATGCTGTCAAAATTCCTCTACGAGGCTGACTCCACCCCTCCACATTTTTCATAATACTTCTCAGCAGTTTAAGTTTTATTCCGACCAAATCTTGTTCCCTGAGGCCTGATGCTTCCAGAATACTGTTTTCTATCACCTTCTGGCAGAATATCTTTCTCCATTATGAATAGGATTACATACATTCCTTAAAGTAGCAAGCATTTAGAATAGTTCTGTCCAAGTATTGTCAATCACTATGTGACATATAGGGAACCTGGAATTCCCTCAGCAGCGGCAAAGACTCCCAAATGCTGTAGTTTTCTTAACTTCCTATACATTATTCTGGGCGTCTTGAACTACAGAAACCTGGGGTCTACAGACTAGTCAGATATAGAAGGATGAGCTTAATGTTGGCACAGAGACATGCAATTTTGCCCTTAATGCACTGCTTGAGAGAAAGCTTTATCTAATACGCTTGCAGCCTGGATCTAACTGCTTGTCTTGACTCAGCATCACACTGTAAGGGCTACACAAACAACTAAATAACTCTGGGATTCCCAAGGTGTGCCTATATGAATATTTTAGATTCAATCCGGAGTGTTTTGAAAGCTAACCTGGAAGCTTCCCTCAGGACTCTACCCCATGCACTCTGCTACTGGGAGACAGCCTGTGAGATCTGACTAAACACTCACGTAAATACTTGTTGAAGCAACAATTATAATTATTCTTTCTCCCAGAGTTATCATCAGCTAAGAGTAAGTAAGAAACAGCAGGAGTGTCATATATCGTGTTCTGCTTTAACAAAAAATCTGGACCTCTGGCTCCTGGAGCTACGGAGAAATTCCTTAACTTCCACCAGATGTAGAATACATATTTTCCTTTCAGGGCAGTTGCTGGAATAAACGTCTAACACTAAACAGTGAATGCTGCTGCAGGCCTGATTTCAGCCAGTCCCCAGCATCCTCTAAAAAAGGTAAACAAACACTAAGTATGTAGAGGATTAATGATCACTAACTGATGTTTTCTTATGAGATCTGGGATAATTCAGTGAGGACTGAAAAGATGAGGGAGGCAGAAATTAAACTAAACACTACTTTCACTGACCTTACATGCCTAGAGACTTGCTTTCATATATGACCTAGGTGCCATGATTAAAGGAGGCAGGAGAGACAGAGCCCCACTGCAGCTTTCAAAGCACACTCATGACATGACAACATTCAGCCATAACAGGAGAAGGCTACACCTGGATCAAATGGATTCTTACTGACCATGGTGCAGAAGGTTAATGTAGGAGCTAGCCTCTGCCTGGAAAAGAAACTAGACTTGTAAATACCACAGATCAGGATCCGTAAGTTTCAAGACAAACAAACAAAAAGTATCCTGTGTCCACGTTTCCCCACAGCATGTTGAAATCTATTCTGAGTATGTAAATCTTTCAGTTTTACTGACATTAGTAAAGGGAGCAGAAAGTAGATCTTCAAATCAGTAAAAT